>NC_056735.1:1243065425-1243180425 GCF_019279795.1 Protopterus annectens | reverse complement strand
GCAGTGAGGTAATTCAAGAGTTTCTCCCAATGACGTCAGCAAGTGGCCAAGCTAAATCATTGGCCATTATTTTACCCAATAACCAGGTAAAGCCTCTAGGCAGAAACACCTTCTCAGAGCAACCTGGAAACAATGTCTGCTTATATGACTTCTGCGGTCACATATCACGTTTAGAACAGAACATGTGTATGTATTTTGAAGAAGCATTTCCAGATGTAGGCACGTACAAATAAATAGTGAGCACATGCAGGCAGCATTTTGAGAGAAGAGTGTTAACATGTATGAGTGTGGTAGTCAGTCTGTTTATAAGTTTAAGTTTTTAAGTTACAAAGCCTCATTCCTGATGTGTGTGTGTTTGTGAGTAATAAAGTGGCTTGAACTGAACCCGTAACTGTTGTTCTGTTTTATCCTAACAGAATAAGTGACACTGTGCCAGAACCAGGATTAAGAGAGCAACTTCAAGCCATTAGGTGCAGAGTTGAAGGTGAAGGCAGATTGAGCTGGTTGAGTGAAATGGAGCTCAAACAAACAAAAAGGGCCAGAAATGAACTTAAAAGTAATGAAAACTTGCACAAATGATTTGTTTCACAAAGAAAATGAAATGGAGCATATGTAAGGAACAAAAGGCATTGTTGATTAAACGAGTAGCACAAAACGCATTACTACTCAAACGAAGGGCACAAAACTCATTATTAAACGAAATGTTTGAAACCACAACATTTGATAAAACTAGCACAAATATTCATATGGGGCTCAGAATTACCTCCAATTTGCATAACTAGCATGTTTAAAGTAAAACGAGCACAAGAAAAGTATAATGAGCACGATAAGAGATTAAAAAGGCAGAGTACAATAAAAGGGAAAAGTTAGCTTAAAGAGCAATGTGACTGCATGTTTTTTTAGCAAAAGACTGTCTGGAGCAAAAGAAAGAAGTTATGTACTCACCATAACATGTGTGTTGTCCATCTTCGCCTTCATGCTTACCAGGATGGGTTCGGATCTGATCCTTGGATCTGCTCAGCCTTGTATACAAGCTCGAGGTCTTCCACTAGCTCGTGGCTAAACTCTATCCCAGCATGCACTAGGAAAGCTCCCCAGATTTTGTTTGCATTTATAATAAAGAAAACAAAATAAAGGCAGCTTAATACATTAAAGAGCAATAAAGAAGGTCAGAGCTTAATAATATCCAATTGCACCAACTCTTTCTTCTAGGAGTAAAAAAGCTGGGGGGAAGGAGGGTGGGATGTAAGAATGAAGATGGACAACACACATGGAACGTTATGGTGCATACATAATTTCTTTATGTGCTGTTGTCCTATCTTGCCTTCATTCTTCTCAGGATGGGGCAGTGTCCATAGCAGCATCTTTCTTGGGTGGCTCAAGGGAGAATATTCTTCAGAATAGTGGAGCCAAAGGAGGCCCTGTTCCTGGAGGCCAAATTGACTTTGTAATGAGTGATAAAGGTATGCAGTCTTGTCCAGGTTGCAGCCGCACAAATGGTATCAATTGGTAATCTAGCCATAGATGCGGAAGTGGTTGCAATGGCTCTTGTAGAGTGTGCTTTAATTCTATGGGGGAGATCTCTGTTCTGAGAGTTATAAATTAATGTTATGCAACCTGAAAACCATTTCAGAAGTGTCACTTTGGAGACCTGGGAAGCTTTCTTAGAATCTGAATAAGATATAAAAAGTTGGTCAGATTTTCTGAAGTCCTTAGTCCTGTGCAAGTAAAAATGCAAGTCTCTGTACATCCAATTGGTGTAACATGTATTCTGCTTTAATCTTGTAATCTGGATAAAAGGCTGGCAGTTCTATGGATTAGTTCAAATTTGATTCTGAACATACTTTTGGCAAAAAGGAAGGATTTGTTCGTAAGGAGACGCTGTCTCTATGGAACAGCAAGTAAAGGGGCTTTATTGACAAGGCCTGCAGCTCTGACATTGCTATCAAGAGAACAGTTTTCCATGTCAAGAATGTGAGTTTACAAGATGATGCTGGCTCAAATAGGGAAAAATTAAACTAGATAAGACAAAATTTAAATCCCATGGTGCTGGAGGGCCTTTGATAGGTGGTCTTAATAATAAGGTGGAACTAGGCACTTTGTAAATACCCTGGGCACAGTAGATAAGCTAAAGGGCAGTGCAGAGAACTGCATGTAGCCTTCTTTGAAGCGTAGGTATCTTCTGCAAGATTCCCTGATTGTGATGTGCAGGTATGCTTCTTTTAAATCTAGTGTTGCAAACCAGGCATCTTTGCCTAGCATAGGAAGTAATTGGTAAAGAGTCAGCATCTTGAATTTTGGAATCTCCAAAAAGGTGTTTAGAGTAGACAGGTCCAGGATAGGATGCCATGAAAGGTCTTTTCTGGGTACCAGGAAAAGTCTTGAGTAAAAACCTTGTCCCTTTTCCTCTTCTGGTATCAGTTGAATAGCCCCGCCCCACGCTTAAGAGAAAAAGTACTTGTTTTTGGGCCTCTGCCCACTGATTTGGGGCTAGGTCCAGCCACCCGCTTGGTGTTGGCAACGTGTGGAAGTGAAATCTTTATCCCTGGGACACTATATTTAAAACCCATTTGTCCTGGGTAATGAGTTCTCAATTCTTTGCATGAAGAACAATCTTTCCCCCCAAAGGTGCAGTCAGTTGATAAGTGCTTGAAAATTTTAAAAGGAAGTCATTGAGACAGTTTACCACAGGGAGGAGTCTTATTACTCCCAGATTTGGAAGTGGAGGCCCTCCACTGCTTAGTCCTGTTTCTCCCCTGGGACTGAAACCTGGGGTTTTTGCTGTCTGAGTTTGGCTTGAAAAGACCTGGAAGGGGCTGGAAAAAGTCAATTCTTAGAGGGCCAGTACCTATTAAATCTAGGAGGCTGAACTTGTAAGAAATCTTTAACAGTTTGCATAAATTTAGCTTTATCTTCCATCTTTTTAAGAACTTCCTCAGCCTTGTTGCCAAAAAGGCGGTCCTGATTTAAGGGAGCATCCAACAATTTAGCTTTAATATGATCAGGCAAAGATTGCTCCTTAAGCCAAGCATGCCTTAGGAGCACAGAGCCAGTAACAGCAGCCCTGCAAGATGCCTCTAATGAATCAAAACCACACTACAAAGTATGTTTTGCAACTTGTTCAGCAGAATGTATTAAATCCTGTAATTCTTTATTTTCCACAGAGTCAGGAATCAACATCATTTTCTGTTTAAGCAGTCCAATAACATGTTGCTGATACATGAAACTGGCAGTTTAAAGCCCTAATGGCCAAGGTTGCAGAAGTGTAAACCTTCTTATCCCATCTATCCAGTGCCCTGAAGTCTCCATCAGAAGGTGTAGGATTTTTAGCAGTAGAAGCTTTAATGGGCCCCTGTGAAACGGTCTCTGGATCTGCAATAGGATTTTTAAAAAGGAACGTGTGGGACTCAGGGACCCTGTAGTATGTCAGGTTTTCTGGGAGCAGGAGGCAAGGAATCAGGGGCCAAACTAGATTCCGAAAAAGCATCATCAACAATGTCTAGTACAGGAGGGATAGCTAAAGGACTATGCTGAGGTAGGAGAAGGAAATCCCTAAGCCTCGTTTTTGAATCAGAAAAATCCTGACTTTCCCAGTGGAAATGCTCCCTTAGAGTATGTAAGGTTTCCCCAAAAGAAACATCCTCAGGAGGGGAAGCAGAAGGAATGGAGTCCTCTGCATCAGAATCTTCATAAGTAGATAACGGCAAATCCAGATCATCAGAAGAATCAGAAAAAAACAGAATCCTGATCAGAAGATTCATAATCTACTTCAGTCCTAGGCCTCTTCGAAGGGGAGGGGGGGTTGGTTACCCCTGATTAGAGTTATTAGATCTTCAGCCATTCTTATAATTTGTTTTTTAGGCATAGAGGCCTGAGCATGTGGTCTGGGCGTTGTTTTTTTTAGGCATGGTTCAAGATTTAGGCCTAAGTAAAGAAGGAGGCGTCGGTTTAATATGCAAGTCCGTAGGCCTGAACACACCCTCAGAAGCCGGTGCCTGCACAGTGGCTCCGGACCCATCCAAGGTAGAGACATCCGCGGGTTCCATAGTTGAAGCATCACGTGGCATACCACACTCCGAATGGGTCTCAGTAGAGGCATGCGAATCAGAAGTAGCGGGTATCACGGGCTGTGAAAGCGCCTCACTGAGTACTGGCGAACTGGCTTAGGAGAAGCGTCGTCAGCAGTTTTGGACCTCGGCGGCCTGTCTCTGTCTTTATCTTTGCATTTTTTCAGAATCCCGGCAGTCGATGACTAACAGATGACATTTCCGGATAATTAAACCGAGAACCGAAATATTTAGAGGCGAAAATATACCGACGACGGATAGTGCGCTGATTAAATAAAGCACAAAACTGACAGCAAGGTACGTCGTGGACAGGGCCTAGGCAAGGAATACAGTACGAATGAAAATCTTTATCTGGTATTTGGTTTCACAAGCAATGCAATTATTAACTTTTACTGACATCGGTAAGGAGCAAGAAAAAGTTTCCCCACCGGGTTTCTTAGCTTTAGTTATAGACTTCGGTTCTGAAACTCGAAAACAAAATTTCAGGAGTCGGCCGACTGGCACTTGTGAACTGCTTCTGCTTCGGGCACCACACGGCAAGAAAGACAGATGTAATGGCGTCGGCTGCACGTTTTATACCCCTGACGACCTGACGTCATGGAAGAAGGGACAGCAACCGACGCAGAACCGAATACACTTTGTTAATTAGGCCGACTGAGGGTTACCTGCAAGAAGATAACCCAAATGTAATGACTCCATTAGTGAAACACGAAGAACATCCAGATTTGACTATGCCAATATAAGGCGATCAGTATCAAGTCCTTTCCCAAGCAGGTGGCTTTCTACAGAACTTTGTATAAATCCCTCAACTGGTTAGAATTCACAAATTACCTGGACTTCCTCCAGCTCACTACAGCACATAGATTAATATTTAATCCAACCAAATGTCCCGCTCTAATATCCTTCCCCCATACGCCCCAAATAGAACTCTCAGATCTGAACACCAAAACTTAATTACTGGCCACAAACCTAAACATCCTGCTGGACAACTTCTCCTCTCCTTAACTCATTACATCCGAGTGACGCCTCCAGGTGCATCTGCCGTTACCCCTTACTGCTCGTCTAGGCGTCAAATATTACTTGTTCATACTTGCTTAATTCCAAAACCATGCTTCATACAAGGTATCAGAATATTTTATCTTAAAGCATACATGATGGCAAACACAATTATATTGATATTTGACCTCTGTCAATGAGTATTTGTTAGAATTGTAAGGTGATAACTTAATTTTTAAAGGCTCAGGCCATACCCACAAGGAGTTAAAGGTACACACTCAAAAGAGTTGTACTGGAGGGAATGAGTTAAGTAAGAAATGGAACTCTCCCTTCCACACTAAGGACAATGGCAAACACAACAACTTTAAAACTCAGCTTTACACCTACCTCTACTCGAAATGTAACTGCATTCTCCCCACCTAGAACTCTTATCAAATGCCACTGGGAGGGTATCCCCCCCTGAGTTCCTAAGCACCTTATAGCTGGCTATAACCTTCTATAGCTAATTCCATACAGATCTCTCACACTCTGTAAATATTGTAAATAGCTTTTGAATTTAACTGTGTGAATTTGTTAAAATGTATCTGCATGATATTTTTCCACTATGGGCAATATTGCTCACACTTTGTATTACTGACATGTATTTGTACTTTTATTTTTGTTGGACTGCTATCTTTACTGTAATATGTTTCACGGAGCTTTTCTCCCTGGGCCTCCACTGAAAATGGGCTCTCTGGGCCCAGTGGAGTTCCCCGGTAATCAGACTGGAAAAAAATAAACTGTTGGATCTGACTCACCCCCCCAGACCTGATCAGAGAGTGTGGTCTCCTAGACTCGTTGAGCTCCAATGGAGCTGAACACATAGAAGCAATGATCAGATCTGAAGATCTCATAATAGGTCTCTGTTCCGAGGGTACCACCACTATCAGCTCCAGACTTCCGGCTCAGAGGTTGGATCAGAAGAGGAATCGAAGTAGAAGGGGTAAGATGTGGTCGGATCCGATAACAGCTTGGCCAGCACCTGTGTCCTTAATAGTCTCTGCACAACTCAATCCACATTGTCGTCAGATAGGCTCCTGGAAGACCGGGTGCAGGGGGTGGAGACTTTGAAGGCTGGAGAACAGGAGACCTGACAGTAGGGGAGAATGGCTCCAGTACAGGGACCGGCTCCGCAACTCGAACTCTACTGGCACCAATACTGATGGTGTTGGAGCAGAAGGTTTCTCTGATCAGACAGCCTTAGGATGCAATGAGGACATTTTTGTAATTTTTTGGTAGGCTCAATGGATCACTGGAAGAGAAAGATCTCTTTCCAGATTTGTCAGATCTAGAGGAAGGAGACTTGTCAGATTTTGATGAACCCGGACCTTCCTGTACTGCTCCCAAGAAGGTGGTTTTTAAAAGACCTCTTAGTATTAATTTTTTTCTTTCCAAAAGAGCGATGTGATTGAAAGAGTGACATACTGAGGAAGACTCCTGGAGATGGACAGCTTGTAAGCAATACACACAAATAGTGTGTCTATCGGTAAGGGACATTTGCTGTCCACATTTCTCACATTTCATAGTCACGACCTAGTGGAAGACCTTGAGCTTGTATATAAGGCCAAGTCGGATCGGATCCAAACCTATTCTGGTAAGAATGAAACGAGATAAGGCAACAGTACATCTATATTTTACATTGACCAAAGCCATTCAAAGCATAACTAGAGCTGTTCAAAGTATCTCAGAGTGTGCCAAGTGTTTGCAGTGTGTGTGCTTTATTACGGTGCAATTATTTCAGATAGTTTGCTGTGTGCAAAGTACAGTTATATTGCAAAGTGCAGTCAACGTACAGCCATTTCAAAAAGTTGCTTGTGCTGTGCACATTTATTTGCAGAGTACCGCCATTTCAAAATGTTTCTTACACTGCGCAGAGTTATTTTGGAAAAGTACAGCCATTTTGAAGAGTTTCTTTGCCGTGTATAGTTTATTTGCAAAGTGCATTCATTTTGAAGTGTTTCTTACTTTGAGCTTCTTCTGCTGTGAACAGTTTATTCGCAAAGTACAGTCATTTCAAAGTATTTCTTACACTAAGGAGTGGTTTCACAAAGTACAGTGATTTTAAAGTATTCTTGTGGTATGGAGACTTACCTATTTATTTTATTTTACATATGTTTACCGGGAAAGTCCGACTGAATATATGTCCATTTTCAGTGGAGGCCCGGGGAGAAAAGTTCCAGAAAGCAGAGTATGAATACATTAAGAACAGAAATATTTAGAGATAAGTATAATATGCAGTTTTCAGTAGCGTGACAAACATATTTAAAACATAGTAGACATCAAAATCATGCGGCTTCACTTTCAGACAATAATATACAGAGTTATGGGCCAAGTCCCTTCAAGAATTCATACACTTATTAGAGTATAAGATTGAAAAGCTTAGAGAGAGTTTGCAGGAACAGCGGGTGGTGATTAGTCTGGGTTTAAGCAGGGACACTGCCAATCCTGTTGGAAGTGTAGTTTGAGGCTTTTTTTGATCTGGGTTAAGGAGGATTGGTGAGTAAGTTCGGCAGGCAGCATATTCTAAGTTTTGCCTACTGAGTTGGCGAATAGTGAGTCCCCAGCCACATTTATGCTCTTAGTTGTCTGTACCAGCAGTTTGTCAGCAGGTTGCTGTATGGTTTGATGATCTTATTTAGTGCTGTTTCTTTTTTGGGTTGATAGAGGATTTTGTGGATTATTATAAGTTAGTTGTATCGGAGAAGACTGGGCCACTCTAGGCATCCTAGTTGAGTTAGGTTGATACAATGGTGGGTCCTAGAGGTAGCACCTGTAGCAAATCTAGCAATATGGTTGTAACAACTAGCAAGTTGGGTAGGGGTGGCTTGGTTCAGGTTAGTGAAGAGGGGGGGGGACATAGAAGAGGGTAGATAGTAGGTGGGACTGACCGATAGTAGTTCTTGAAAAAGGAGAGAGGAAGGGTTTGATCCTGTATAGGGAGCCCAGTTTTTTGTTGACAGATTTGATGGCTTGATTGACATGGATATCATATTTTAGGGCGTTATTGACACTGACGCCCAAGAGTTTTGTGTGATTAACTGGGGATATGAGTGTGCCATTGTTGGAACTTATAGTAAAGAATGGTGAGGAAGATTTGCAGGTGGGGGAAAAGATGAGCAGTTTAGTTTTGTTGGGGTTTAATAGAAGCTGACGGTTTGCAAATCATTTTTCTACATCACTGAAAGTATTCGGGGTTAGGGTTATAAGCTGATTTGAGGAGGCGGGGTTAGGGTTATAAGCTCATTTGAGGAGGCGGGGTTAGGGTTATAAGCTCATTTGAGGAGGCGGCGGTACATATTAAAGTAGAGTCATCTGCGTATTGGATGCAGGTGGCCTTGGGAGTGATGGTGGGTAGTTCATTGATAAAGATTGAGAAGAGTAGTGGTCCTAGTATGGAGCCTTGGGGGACTCCTAGAGTAATGGGGAGACGTGCAGATAGGGTATTCTGCCCTAAAACTGCTTGTTGTCTATCAGACAGGTAAGATTGGAACCATTTAATGAAGCTATTATCCAGTGACAGTTCCTTCAGGGTACGGAGAAGCAGCTGATGACTGACCATATCAAAAGTCTTAGAGAGATCTAGGAAGAGAGCTGAGGTAAGTATGTTATTGTTTCGATTGGTGTTGATAGAGTTAGAGAAGGATAGGAGGGCTGATGTGGTGCTGTGTGATGCTGTGGTGTGGCCTAAATCCATGCTTATTTGGCAAAGTGCAGTTATTTCACAGTCTGTTGTGCTATTGGGTATAATTACAAATTCTGGCATAAAGTCAGGCATATTTTGTGTGTATGTTTCTACATAATTCCAAGCACCTTCACTATACTGCATGTTGATATGGCAGAGGCATTTCGCAAACCCAGTCCACTTGTGTTTTATCATAATAAAGCAGAGAATTGGAGAGTATTCAAGCAGGAATATATTTTCATACAAGCAACTTTTTCTGACAAAGATGCATGTACGAGGGCATTAATTTTGCTTAACTTAGCTGGGTCAGAAGCCATTGAAAGAGAGCGTTCATTTGGGTATGCACCAGACGTATATGCAGGAGAGGGGGGAAACCGTCATATTGTGGTACCAGCCGAATCAAGGGAGGACCCTGAGTGCTTGAAATGTAAATTGAGAAATGTGCAACCCCCAGACAAAAGTTACATTAAAGAAGCACTTATTTTATACAGGAGACCAAAGGCCAGATTAAACTTTTGCAGTTTATATCACTGTCTTGAGAAATAAGGCTAAAACATGCAGATTTGGTGATTTGAAAGATGAGTTAATAAAGGACAGGCTTGTGTGTAGTGTTAATAATGCTGCACTGAGAAAGATTTTGCTTCATGACAGTGATTTAACCTTAAGCAAAGCCATATAGATTTGTGAAATCCATCAGCTCACAGAAAGGCACACAAGTATGCTTACAAGTGATAAAAGCATGGTTTCTAGAGCAGTGAAGAACAACCTTCTGGGTTCAGCGTGTCAAAAATTCGGAAAATGTCTAACTTGACTCTGCTTGCATGCTCTCAATACATCAGGGATAAATCTCAACAAAATCAGGGACAAATCTAGAAATGAGACACGGACAGTTTTAAACTACTAATACTATTAATTTGAGGCACTGATAAAAAAATTAACGTGAATTAATATACATTTTCTGACGTAAAAATTAGTCTATAAATTTAATTATTTTCATTATTAAGTGTAAAAAGTTGCGGGATTAAGAGGGACAGTTGAGAGGAATGTAAAACAGCACATTCCTAGAAATGCAGACTACTTGCCCTTTGCAGAAGTGTAACCACAAAGAGAAAACAATGTCAGCACTGCCCTTTGCAGACTCTACTGAGAAAGTATACTGAAATAATCTTTGAGTTTAATAACTTCCTTACCTCTGCAGCGGTGTTGTTGAACTGGCTCCTGGCACAAAATAATTCAATGCACTTTACATAAGCAACAAATATAAAAGCAGTTTCTTTGGTAACTCGGGTGTTGGTGAATGCTGGCGTGTCACCCAAAATGTTATGCAGCACATAGCAAGCAGAAGCAGGCCTAAGCACATTGCAGCTGCAACCCCTATGTTCTCCTGGGAGATCGCGTAACTTTCTAGCAAGTTCTAAGACTAGTTCGGCAAAACGGACATGCTCAATGCAAACAAGGTTGAGTCAGCAAAAGCCAAGTCAAGTCTTATTGTTAACTGTCGTTATTGTGGTCAACCATGAGTCTAAACGACAGAAGCCCTTAGCGTTTGGTCAGCAATGCCACAAGTGTAAAAAATGGAACCAATTTCAAACGTTTTGTAAATCAAGCAAGCCTCACTCCGTTATTAAGAAAAGTCGCTCAAAAAAAAGCAGGTTGATCATCTAGAAAGCTGCAACTCACTTTCTATGTAGATGGTGTGTCAGTGGTTGGTGAAAGTGTTAATGCAGTAGATTTGCTGGCAAAGAACAAAGTATTTTGTACTGTCCTGATCATGGTATACCCAACAGAGTCCAAAGTGTAATGTAATGTCAGCAGAAACATTTGCTAAAGTGAGAGCTGCTGAGCAACTTAATCTGGTTAATTGTGCAAAGCTAGTTGCTTATGGAGGTGAAGAGATTCAAACCGAAGGCTCAGTACTGCCTTCATGCTATTCGGCTGGGAACAGTTACAGCTTGCAATTTTATGTAGTTAGAGAAGACCTGCGCAGTCATTATTAGGTCTCAGAGATGATTTAAGAATGAAACTGCTTTCTTTTACCAAAGTAGTACATTACGTAAGCACATGTCCCAGTTCCAGCATTACTTATGCTATTCCTGAGTATTCTGATGTTTTCGACAACAAGCTAGTCATACCAGCAAGGAGAATTCCAATAGCTAGACAGGGCAAAATTAAGGTCCAGTTAGACAAATTGGTGCAGCAAGGTGCGATTTGTCCAGTCACAGAACCAACTGAGTGCGTGTCTTCCACAGTAGCTGCTCATAAAGAAAAATTCAGATGAAATTAGAATATGCATTGACCCAGACTTGAACAAGGCATTAAAGAATCCTCATCACATTATGCATACAGTCGAGGAGATTGCCACCCTCATACCAGATGCCACTGTTTTTTCCGTCTTAGATGCAAAGTAATGCTTGATCGCAAATCTTCACTAATGACTACATTCAGTACCCCATTTGGTAGATACAGATTCCTCAGGATGCCTTTCTGAATAAATTCTGCCAGTGAAGTCTTTCAGCATGCAATGGAGCAAATGTTTTCAGGCTACCCATGTGCTATAATAGTTGATTTACTAGTTGGAGGCAAGGGAGAAGCAGAGCATGACAGAAACCTCAGGAAAAATCTGGACAGAGCATGTGAAGTGAACTTGAAGCTTAATCCTCTGAAGTGTAAATTCAGACTACCAGAAGTTACTTATGTAGGTCATTTATTTACTAGTACAGGCTTACGACCAGACCCTTCCAAACAAGCAGCCATTCTTGAAATGCTAGGTCCACACAATGTCCAAGCTTTACAGTGTTTTCTTGGTATGGTTAACTATTTGGGCAAATTCATCCAAGACTTCAGTGAATTATCAGCACCTTTAAGAGAGGTGAGATGCAAAAATGTTGCCTGGTCATGGTTAGACCACCAGAGAGCATTTGATTACCTGAAACAGCAAAGTGCCAACCCTCCTACATTAAGGTACTATGATGTTCACAAACCTGTAGTTCTTTCCTGTGATGCTTCAAAGTTTGGTCTTGATGCAGTTATTCAAGGGGCAGGCCTGTTGCCTATGCATCTAGAACTCTTACCCAAACTGAGACGCAGTATGCTCAAATTTAGAAGGAACTTTTGGCTCATGTGTTTGCATGTTCAAAGTTCCAGGACTATATCTACGGCCAAGCTATCCAAATAGGAACTGACCATCAACCTCTAGTTACTATTTTAAAGAAGGCTATGTATTCAGCTCCAGCAAGACTTCAAAGAATGATACTCCGATTACAAAATTACAATTTCAAAATGGTCTGCACAAAAGGTAAACTTCTTTACCTGGCTGATACCATATCCAGATCACCCAAAAATACCATGGAACAGCTTGATACAGAGAATTTTGACTTTGACGTCATGGAAGTGCGCAATTTTTCTACTATGATACTTGATGAGTTGACAGATCATACAAAGACTGATCCAATTTTGTAAAAGCTCAGCCACTTCATCAATGTAGGATGGCTGCCAAAGCAATCCTGTGTACCACCAGAAGTGCAACTTTACTTTCCACACAGAGATGAGATGCTGATGAAAGATGGCATCATTTTCAAAGGCCCCAAAGATATTGTTCCTACTTCGAGTACATTCAGATTTTACTTCGTGGCCACCCAGGTTCTGACTCTACCACAAAAAGGGTTAGAGGACTAGTATTTTGGCCTTTTCTACTGAAAGACATTGATAAAGTACTTTCTTCTTTTTCAGTATGTAATAGTACTAAACCGGATTTGCAGAAAAAGCCACTTCAGCTAAGCCAAATTCCTGAACTACCTTGGTCAACAGTAGTCACGACATATTTGAGTGGAACAATCAGCATTGCTTAGTGTTGGTAGACTATTATTTGAACTGGTTTGAAATTTATTTGCTACCTAATCTAACGTCCAGTGCTATTACTAAGATGAAACATTTCTCAGTTCATGGTAGTCCACACAAAGTTGATTCTGACAATGATGCCCAGTTAACCAGTCAATTGTTTCAGAGATTTGCAAAAGAGTGGGACTTTATCCATATTACAAGTAGTCATGAATACCCACAATCAAACGGCCTTGTTGGACATGCAGTACAGAGTGAAAAGCAATTACTAGAGAAGTCAAAGCATGACAATAACGATATCTTCTTGTATTTACTTAATCTCAGAAATATAATGTGACAACCTACCTGGCTCGCCTGCTGACAGATTTTTATCTAGGCAATCCAGAACAACCTTGCCCATCAGTTCCAGTTTGTTGGTGCCCAATGCTAAAAACACCAAAGCAATCAGAGCCCAACCTTTTAAAATGCCATCTTCTCAGAAGTCCAGCTATGATAAAACAAGCAAGTTCTTCATCCGTTGAAAGAGGGAGAGACAGTGAGGATGCAAACGGCGAAAAGCTTTGATCAAATTGGTCGTGTGA
The DNA here is from genome assembly GCF_019279795.1 of Protopterus annectens. Classification (NCBI taxonomy): domain Eukaryota; kingdom Metazoa; phylum Chordata; order Ceratodontiformes; family Protopteridae; genus Protopterus; species Protopterus annectens. Next base: position 1,243,167,223 of record NC_056735.1, on the reverse strand, counting down.
TGTATATGTACAGAGCAGAGATCATACTTAGTGGAATATGAAGGTAGAGAATACAGGAGAAACCACAGGCATCAGCTTCCTGTATCAGAAATGATAACACAGCATCGTACCTGTGATACAGACTCTAGATCTCAGAGCAACCCTGACAATATTCATACCAAAGAACATGTCTCAGTATTCATTCCCTTTCCTGATGTTGCCCTAGATGTCCCAAAGTTGAACATTCCTTGAAGACTGTCCCCGTTGGTAGATCCAATTCTGACTTATGTTACATGATCGGGTCATATTTCTAGAAGTAGATTAATATATATGGACATGATTGTTTTATTTCTGATTTGTATGATTGCATGTCGAAAATTAGTTCTGCATAACTGCATGTCAAAAGGTAATTTCTGTATAATGTCAATGAATACTGTTATCTGATGTATGAGCTATTTCTCAAAGATGGAGGATGTAGAACAGAACGTATGTATGTATCTTTAAGAAGCATTCCCAGATGTAGGCAGGTGCATATAAACAGTGAGCATGTGAAGGCAGCAGTATCATTTTGAGAGAACAGCCAAAGTGTTAACATGTATGAGTGTGGTAGTCAGTCTGTTTATAAGTTTAAGTTACAAAGCCTCATTCCTGATGTGCTTGTGTGTAACAAAGTGGCTTGAACTGAACCCACAACTGTTTGATCCTGACTGGATGGGCAATATCAAGCAAATGCAGACCAAGGGAAACAAACAAGGGCTAGAAGATGAAGTTCATTAATGTTTCAGAACTTTTATCCTCTGCACTAAACTGCCAAAACTTCTGACAGCATTTCATGTCATTCTGCTTTACTATGCAGTACAGACAATGTTGATGTGGGTTCTTTGCTCATTATTTATCAGCAGTGTGGACACTTAAGACTGGTTTCTTGGGCCTTAAACTTTGGAACATTTTAAAGTAAATCTGGATCAACAACCAAACTATGTGAACAGCAGAAAAGAAACAATGAGATCACAGACTAGGAAATATTTTTTTCCTAATTTAGTATGACATCACCCATATGGCAACATAGGATATGTATGCCTTTACCTATAGGAGCTTCAGACGGGGAAAATGCTTAACTGGAACAAGAGGCAATTAATCAAACTGCAAACCCAGACAGTGTCCTTGCTATAACAGCAAGTCTTTATTAACAGTGCACATAATCTATTTTTAATCTGCATCCATTTTATATCTGACCACTAAACTGTTTAACAGCAGAAAGACAAAAGGGACAATTTGTGCACTACAGTTTTAACATGCTTCACTTCTGCATATAGGTTCATGTGGATAATCATTTGATGACCAAGAAACCCTCTTAACGTCTTCTTCTAAACTCCCGTAGAATCACCTACAAAATTCCTAATCCATCATTCTAGAATACTCTGTATCCTCAACCCCATCATCCTATATTTTCCCCAAAAAATCTTTCTTTTGCAATTTCGCCCAATTCCTGTGAAGATGTATTTTTTTCTTCTTGTTTTCTTGGGCAAGACTTGCTCTTCCATAAACGCATCTTCCCTCCAACCAGCTCTTTAGTTCCATTCTAATTCTCCTTCCAACATTTCGCAATAAGACTCCTTAGTCATCCTTCCAAATGTGATGAAAAAACACAAATATTGACTGTAATACTTTTAAGGATGGATCTCCTTTGTGTCAACACACGAGGTTTATTAAATATATAAGGTTGCCAAAGAATGTAAAAGCCCAAATGGGATACAATCCACGTACTGTCCGTATTTAGGAATAATGTCTAATTAATTGTCACAGGCAATGTAAAGTTCGTAAAATATGAAATAAAACCAGACCTGGGTTCCAGTCAGTTGAAGAAATGATAGGAAAATTTCCGTTTTTTCGTTAGTTCACTTCTGTAAAAAAACTCTCAGGATGGCCAGCCCTGGTAGCGATGTTGTAGCTTTTTTTATGTGAAAAACACAGTGAAACGCTGTTAATAATCAACCGTCATAACCAAATGTGGCTTGGTGTAAATATTCTATAAGTATGTCCAATAGTCTGCCCAAAACTGTTGGCGTAGGCGCACTGTAACAGTGTTGTAGCTTCCGTACAAAAGTAGAATGCAGGCGATGAAAAACTGCCGTGGCAGAGTACGGCTTAGAGTCACTGAGGTGCAATGCGACCAACTGTCCGCCCAAAGCTGTTGATATAGGCAGACTTTAAGTACAGGTCCGCCCAAAGCCGTTGATGTAATCAGACTTTTAACACAAAACTTTAAACATAAGTCACGAACCCAGTCCAGTAAAAATAAGGATGAAACAAAATGAAGTCCAAAATAGCAGGGTATTCCACAGTTCACAAGAGCACACTGACAAAATGATGTTAAACACAACCACGCGTTTTTCGTTCAGATATGTATCTGAACTTCATCAGACAAAACGCTGACTTGTTGGTCAGTTAAGATTTAAATACTCTTGGTTTAATCACATAATTTAAACTAATTAAATGCACTTGCCATTAAATTGTTTTTGTAATTGTTTTATTAAAGATATACCTCAATGTTAGACATTTTAGTTTAAATGTTACCCAATAATCTACATAAAAATCTAATTTAAATAAGAATTTTAAATGTTTATTAAATATTTTAATTAAAAATAAATTTTATTACTAAAAAAATTATAAATAAAAACCATTTACTATTTAAAAATAAATACTAACCCATTTGGCATATTTTAAATACATAGCTTATAGTACTGAATTGAAACATATTCTAAGCCTCTATATTACGTTATTATTATGTTACAAAGCACTATATTTATACTTTTAAGTAGTTAAACTTTTTAAAAAAGTTATTGTATATACTTTTAACCATTAAAAGGTAATCTTTAATGCTTTTAAACAAAATAAGGTAAGATAAAGTTAAACTAATAAAATATGGCAAAATTCATAGATTATTATAGTGGACAAGTTATAGAAAAATGTAACATGTAAATAGATGAATATATGAATAGATGAATATATGTTAATACCTTTAAAATCTATATGTATATTCATAATAATTATATTAAATAAGTTAAAAATTTAAATTCAATAAATTTGAAAATTAATTAGTATTCATAAAAATTATGAATATTAATAACTATAATAAATATATATATATATGAAATTTAAAAATTAATGTTCAATAAAATTTGAAAATATTCAAAAATACCATTAATAGGAATAACAATTAAATGTATGATTAATTTATGCTTTTATACAAATTAGTGAAAATGTATACCTAAATAAATATAAATTTATCAAAAATAAATAAATATATTATGTTGCATTATTTAAAAGTTGTTTAAAATTATGTGTTTAAGTATGTCTTCCTAAAACTTTTAATGAATGTCCATGTACAATAATAGGTAAAATTCCATTCATCTCAACAAATTTTTCATTTTTAATACACATGCAATAGAACAAAGTTCATTGAGTCCTGGTTCTCTATATGCTGCTAGAAGTAATTGCCATGCCAATTCATGTTTTTCCAATTCTAGTTTCAAAAAGTTATCAGTTATATAATCACACTGATTTACCTTATTTGGAATTTGATTGATTACCATAAATTTAAAACTATGACTTGCATTCAAATTGCAATGTCTAGCTAAAGCATTTTCCTCTTTGTTCTTTCTGATTGCATATGTATGTTCATAAATTCTCTCTCAACGTCTATCCGTTTTCCCAATATAAAAAGATGCACATTGTGTGCATTGGGCAATGTAGACGATAGCTTTAGAATTACAATCAAATGAAACATTAACAAAAAACTTGTCTCTCCTGATTACAAACATTTCTGATTCATCAATATAAGAACAATACCTACATGCCCCACATTTGTGGGTACCCCTGTTGTTTTTCTTTACATTATATTTTTGTTCTAATAATTTTTTCATATTTGTGCCCCGTCTATATGTAACTATAGGACCAAAATTTAGAACTTTTGCAAGGTCTTTATCTGATGTTAACCAATACCAATATTTTCTCAATGCCCTACATATATCCAAGGCTTCTGGACAATATGTGAAAGTAAATGCAATGGTATAATTTTGTACTTTATCTATTTTATCTACATTTACCTCTTGCTCAGGTATTAAAGACTCTAATAAAGTTAACTGGGTACCCTCAGTTAATGTTCCATTTGTTATGTGGGTTGTACTTCCAGGACCCCCATGTAAAATCGCTTTATATATTCCGGTTTTTCTTTTACCAATTACTTCTTTAAATATTTCATCTAAAAATTCTGATGGATATCCTCTACTATGAAATTTATGATACAGTGAGTTACATTCTTTGTCAAAGTCCTCTTCTAGGGTGACCATCCTAGCCGCCCTGACGAGTTGACCTTTTACTACTGATTTTTTCTGGTGGCTAGGATGGGCACTTGTATAATGAAGAAAGGTATTCAAATGAGTACTCTTTCTATAAATTTTTGCTATGTAGCCTTCTGTACTTTTACTAAGTTCCACATCCAAAAAGTTAATTGTATTATCTTGGTAGTTTTTTGTAAACTTTAAGAATGAGGAAGTTGCATTAAAAAAATCAACTAATTGGTCTGCTTGTTCTTGTTCACCTTTTAAAATAATAAAAATATCGTCTAAAAATCTTTTGTATATAAAAATAATACTACTCCATTGGCTATTAAAGATATGGTTTGTCTCCCAGTAGGCCATGACTAAATTTGCAAAGCTTGAGCCTACTGGCGACCCCATGGCTACCCCTATTTTTTGTATGTACAACTCATTTTCAAAAGACACAAAGTTATATTTCAAAATTATGTCCAATAGTTGTTCTACCACTATACATTCATTAGTGGTAGCCCCTTTTGATCTAATAAAATCTACAACCCATTCTGTACCTAAATCATGGGGTATGCAAGAATAAAGATCAATAACATCCACCGTAAGAAAATTATGCTTAATATCAAATGTTGTGTTTTGTATCTCTTCCAGAAATGACCATGAATCCTTAAGAATATGTTTTTCTTTACATACATAATTTTTCAATATAGAATCTACTAATTTAGCACATGCATATGTCATGGATTGTCTTGCGTCCACTAGCGCCCTAAATGGTGGATTAAATAGGTCCTTGTGGAGCTTAGGAATCCCAAAAATTTTTGGTATTCTGGGTGTCAGCATAGTTAAATATTGTTTTTGACTATTATCTATTAATCCATCCAAAAACATGTCATTAATAAAAGTTTTTATATTATTAAATGCTTTATTCAACTGGTTCTTATTTGATACCTCATATGTATCTTTTTCCAAAACTGTTGTCATAATATTAGAGTAATCTGTATTGTACATTACTACCAGGCCTCCACCTTTATCTGGCTTCATTAGTCTTAGTGGAAGACTTCTCAATTGTTTTAACAGTTCTGTTTCATCTTGTGACATGTTAGATTTATATTTTCCTTTCTTATTTCCTATTATATATCTAAATTCATTTTCACATAGCTGTTCATACATGTATAAAACAGCATTCTGAGGTGGATTATATGTACTTGCTACCCTTAATTCATTTTCATTAATACTGGTATTACCTAACAAAATATTTAAATTAAGTTTGCGGATAAATAATTTAAAATCTATCAGTAATTCCGCTATATCACATCTCTTTGACGGTACAAATGTCAGCCCTTTGGAAATCATACATTTAATTATTCCTATTAATAGTATTTTTGAATATTTTCGAATTTTATTGAACATTAATTTTTAAATTTCATATATATATATTTATTATAGTTAATATTCATAATTTTTATGAATACTAATTAATTTTCAAATTTATTGAATTTAAATTTTTAACTTATTTAATATAATTATTATGAATATACATATAGATTTTAAAGGTATTAACATATATTCATCTATTCATATATTCATCTATTTACATGTTACATTTTTCTATAACTTGTCCACTATAATAATCTATGAATTGTTTGCCATATTTTATTAGTTTAACTTTATCTTACCTTATTTTGTTTAAAAGCATTAAAGATTACCTTTTAATGGTTATAAGTATATACAATAACTTTTTTAAAAAGTTTAACTACTTAAAAGTATAAATATAGTGCTTTGTAACATAATAATAGCGTAATATAGAGGCTTAGAATATGTTTCAATTCAGTACTATAAGCTATGTATTATTTAAAATATGCCAAATGGGTTAGTATTTATTTTTAAATAGTAAATGTTTTTTATTTATAATTTTTTTAGTAATAAAATTTATTTTTAATCAAAATATTTAATAAACATTTAAAATTCTTATTTAAATTAGATTTTTATGTAGATTATTGGGTAACATTTAAACTAAAATGTCTAACATTGAGGTATATCTTTAATAAAACAATTACAAAAACAATTTAATGGCAAGTGCATTTAATTAGTTTAAATTATGTGATTAAACCAAGAGTATTTAAATCTTAACTGACCAACAAGTCAGCGTTTTGTCTGATGAAGTTCAGATACATATCTGAACGAAAAACGCGTGGTTGCGTTTAACATCATTTTGTCAGTGTGCTCTTGTGAACTGTGGAATACCCTGCTATTTTGGACTTCATTTCGTTTCATCCTTATTTTTACCGGACTGGGTTTGTGACTTATGTTTAAAGTTTTGTGTTAAAAGTCTGATTACATCAACGGCTTTGGGCGGACCTGTACTTAAAAGTCTGCCTATATCAACAGCTTTGGGCGGACAGTTGGTCGCATTGCACCTCAGTGACTCTAAGCCGTACTCTGCCATGGCAGTTTTTCATCGCCTGCATTCTACTTTTGTACGGAAGCTACAACACTGTTACAGTGTGCCTATGCCAACAGTTTTGGGCAGACTATTGGACATACTTATAGAATATTTACACCAAGCCACATTTGGTTATGACGGTTGATTATTAACAGCGTTTCACTGTGTTTTTCACATAAAAAAAGCTACAACATCGCTACCAGGGCTGGCCATCCTGAGAGTTTTTTTACAGAAGTGAACTAACGAAAAAGCAGAAATTTTCCTATCATTTCTTCAACTGACTGGAACCCAGGTCTGGTTTTATTTCATATTATTTTACGAACTTTACATTGCCTGTGACAATTAATTAGACATTATTCCTAAATACGGACAGTACGTGGATTGTATCCCATTTGGGCTTTTACATTCTTTGGCAACCTTATATATTTAATAAACCTCGTGTGTTGACACAAAGGAGAGCCATCCTTAAAAGTATTACAGTCAATATTTGTGTTTTTTCATCAGTTTTGAGAGTGTGCAGTTTTCTTGGTTTGTTTTTTGGTTATTGACTGTATACTACAGAGGATGGAAATGGAAAATGAGGATGCGCCTTTATCACAAGGTAATTTAACCCAATTATTGGAATTAATTAACCAACAATTAGACCGCTTATCGGAAAAAGTGGATCACGTCACTAATACCGGCGGCAACAGACTAAGTCAGAATACTAATGTATTAACAGAATCAATGGGAGCACAGGCAACAATGAGCGGAAACAATGGTTTACCACAACGGAGACGCACAAGGGAAACACAAGAGCCAACTGGAATTGTTACTGTAAATAATTTTGATTTGAATACATGGCTTAACAATGAACTAGATATGGACAATTCAGTAGAAGGGGCTATATCTATGGTCGACAACGATGCTCACGGCAATATAGTGGACAAGTTAAAACTATTTGATAACAAATTGTTTAAAATTAAAAAGCTCCAATTGGAGCTGAATTATTTTAATAGATGTCTTAAAGAAAAGATAGTGCCTAAGGGCTTAAGACATTATTCTTACCCCACGGGGTTAGAATATGGAATAGATTTTTACAATGAGCTTATTTCTATCTACAATAACCATGGGCTGGAAATAATTCGATGTATGATTAAACATTATCAGATTACATTGGATAATCTTATTAGTGAAACTACTTCCTTAGAGCAGGAAATTAAAAATGACATTGACTATAATAGATATGAGTTTGAATACAACAGGACTCTGACAAGTATTGCACAACAAATGAATAAATTAAAAATGAACAAGTTAAAGAAATTAAATAGAGATTTGAAAGCATACCAGGAAGGGTCAGCTTTCCCAAAGCCCCCCACCTCCCAGAATGGCATACGTATTCCAAGGGGTAACACCGAACAGAATACTAAGAAAAATAAAGAAAGAATAGTATGGAATAAAAATGCCAGTAGTGGTCAAGGCCAAGGTAACCATTATGTCAACGTGATTAATGACAGTTTTGATGGTGATAACTTTGACTTAGAAGATACCCCCCCAGAGAGGAATTTACCAGGATTCCGGGATGGATGTTGAATGGCAAGACCAGGATCAATTACAGCAACAGCACCAAAAAAACTACAGAGGGGGGAAGGGGGGAACTTGGAAAATGAACAAACAACAAGGGATAAAGAAAACATACAATACTCGCAGCAACAACAAATTTCAGGCTTGAAATTGTATGAGATTTTAACCAACAGAGAAGGTGACTTTAAAATCTACAATTATACCGAATGTGTTATAGACCAAACCCTAGTGGAATTGTTTTCCAAAGGGCTGACATTTGTACCGTCAAATAGATGTGATATAGCAGAATTACTGATAGATTTTAAATTATTTATCCGCAAACTTAATTTAAATATTTTGTTAGGTAATACCAGTATTAATGAAAATGAATTAAGGGTAGCAAGTACATATAATCCACCTCAGAATGCTGTTTTATACATGTATGAACAGCTATGTGAAAATGAATTTAGATATATAATAGGAAATAAGAAAGGAAAATATAAATCTAACATGTCACAAGATGAAACAGAACTGTTAAAACAATTGAGAAGTCTTCCACTAAGACTAATGAAGCCAGATAAAGGTGGAGGCCTGGTAGTAATGTACAATACAGATTACTCTAATATTATGACAACAGTTTTGGAAAAAGATACATATGAGGTATCAAATAAGAATCAGTTGAATAAAGCATTTAATAATATAAAAACTTTTATTAATGACATGTTTTTGGATGGATTAATAGATAATAGTCAAAAACAATATTTAACTATGCTGACACCCAGAATACCAAACGTTTTTGGGATTCCTAAGCTCCACAAGGACCTATTTAATCCACCATTTAGGGCGCTAGTGGACGCAAGACAATCCATGACATATGCATGTGCTAAATTAGTAGATTCTATATTGAAAAATTATGTATGTAAAGAAAAACATATTCTTAAGTATTCATGGTCATTTCTGGAAGAGATACAAAACACAACATTTGATATTAAGCATAATTTTCTTACGGTGGATGTTATTGATCTTTATTCTTGCATACCCCATGATTTAGGTACAGAATGGGTTGTAGATTTTATTAGATCAAAAGGGGCTACCACTAATGAATGTATAGTGGTAGAACAACTATTAGACATAATTTTGAAATATAACTTTGTGTCTTTTGAAAATGAGTTGTACATACAAAAAATAGGGGTAGCCATGGGGTCGCCAGTAGGCTCAAGCTTTGCAAATTTAGTCATGGCCTACTGGGAGACAAACCATATCTTTAATAGCCAATGGAGTAGTATTATTTTTATATACAAAAGATTTTTAGACGATATTTTTATTATTTTAAAAGGTGAACAAGAAGACCAATTAGTTGATTTTTTTAATGCAACTTCCTCATTCTTAAAGTTTACAAAAAACTACAAAGATAATACAATTAACTTTTTGGATGTGGAACTTAGTAAAAGTACAGAAGGCTACATAGCAAAAATTTATAGAAAGAGTACTCATTTGAATACCTTTCTTCATTATACAAGTGCCCATCCTAGCCACCAGAAAAAATCAGTAGTAAAAGGTCAACTCGTAAGGGCGGCTAGGATGGTCACCCTAGAAGAGGACTTTGACAAAGAATGTAACTCACTGTATCATAAATTTCATAGTAGAGGATATCCATCAGAATTTTTAGATGAAATATTTAAAGAAGTAATTGGTAAAAGAAAAACCGGAATATATAAAGCGATTTTACATGGGGGTCCTGGAAGTACAACCCACATAACAAATGGAACATTAACTGAGGGTACCCAGTTAACTTTATTAGAGTCTTTAATACCTGAGCAAGAGGTAAATGTAGATAAAATAGATAAAGTACAAAATTATACCATTGCATTTACTTTCACATATTGTCCAGAAGCCTTGGATATATGTAGGGCATTGAGAAAATATTGGTATTGGTTAACATCAGATAAAGACCTTGCAAAAGTTCTAAATTTTGATCCTATAGTTACATATAGACGGGGCACAAATATGAAAAAATTATTAGAACAAAAATATAATGTAAAGAAAAACAACAGGGGTACCCACAAATGTGGGGCATGTAGGTATTGTTCTTATATTGATGAATCAGAAATGTTTGTAATCAGGAGAGACAAGTTTTTTGTTAATGGTTCATTTGATTGTAATTCTAAAGCTATCGTCTACCTTGCCCAATGCACACAATGTGCATCTTTTTATATTGGGAAAACGGATAGACGTTTAAGAGATAGAATTTAAGAACATACATATGCAATCAGAAAGAACAAAGAGGAAAATGCTTTAGCTAGACATTGCAATTTGAATGCAAGTCATAGTTTTAAATTTATGGTAATCAATCAAATTCCAAATAAGGTAAATCAGTGTGATTATATAACTGATAACTTTTTGAAACTAGAATTGGAAAAACATGAATTGGCATGGCAATTACGTCTAGCAGCATATAGAGAACCAGGACTCAATGAACTTTGTTCTATTGCATGTGTATTAAAAATGAAAAATTTGTTGAGATGAATGGAATTTTACCTATTATTGTACATGGACATTCATTAAAAGTTTTAGGAAGACATACTTAAACACATAATTTTAAACAACTTTTAAATAATGCAACATAATATATTTATTTATTTTTGATAAATTTATATTTATTTAGGTATACATTTTCACTAATTTGTACAAAAGCATAAATTAATCATACATTTAATTGTTATTCCTATTAATAGTATTTTTGAATATTTTCGAATTTTATTGAACATTAATTTTTAAATTTCATATATATATATTTATTATAGTTAATATTCATAATTTTTATGAATACTAATTAATTTTCAAATTTATTGAATTTAAATTTTTAACTTATTTAATATAATTATTATGAATATACATATAGATTTTAAAGGTATTAACATATATTCATCTATTCATATATTCATCTATTTACATGTTACATTTTTCTATAACTTGTCCACTATAATAATCTATGAATTGTTTGCCATATTTTATTAGTTTAACTTTATCTTACCTTATTTTGTTTAAAAGCATTAAAGATTACCTTTTAATGGTTAAAAGTATATACAATAACTTTTTAAAAAAGTTTAACTACTTAAAAGTATAAATATAGTGCTTTGTAACATAATAATAACGTAATATAGAGGCTTAGAATATGTTTCAATTCAGTACTATAAGCTATGTATTATTTAAAATATGCCAAATGGGTTAGTAGTTATTTTTAAATAGTAAATGGTTTTTATTTATAATTTTTTTAGTAATAAAATTTATTTTTAATTAAAATATTTAATAAACATTTAAAATTCTTATTTAAATTAGATTTTTATGTAGATTATTGGGTAACATTTAAACTAAAATGTCTAACATTGAGGTATATCTTTAATAAAACAATTACAAAAACAATTTAATGGCAAGTGCATTTAATTAGTTTAAATTATGTGATTAAACCAAGAGTATTTAAATCTTAACTGACCAACAAGTCAGCGTTTTGTCTGATGAAGTTCAGATACATATCTGAACGAAAAACGCGTGGTTGCGTTTAACATCATTTTGTCAGTGTGCTCTTGTGAACTGTGGAATACCCTGCTATTTTGGACTTCATTTCGTTTCATCCTTATTTTTACCGGACTGGGTTCGTGACTTATGTTTAAAGTTTTGTTTTAAAAGTCTGATTACATCAACGGCTTTGGGCGGACCTGTACTTAAAGTCTGCCTATATCAACAGCTTTGGGCAGACAGTTGGTCGCATTGCACCTCAGTGACTCTAAGCCGTACTCTGCCACGGCAGTTTTTCATCGCCTGCATTCTACTTTTGTACGGAAGCTACAACACTGTTACAGTGCGCCTACGCCAACAGTTTTGGGCAGACTATTGGACATACTTATAGAATATTTACACCAAGCCACATTTGGTTATGACGGTTGATTATTAACAGCGTTTCACTGTGTTTTTCACATAAAAAAAGCTACAACATCGCTTCCAGGGCTGGCCATCCTGAGAGTTTTTTTACAGAAGTGAACTAATGAAAAAACGGAAATTTTCCTATCATTTCTTCAACTGACTGGAACCCAGGTCTGGTTTTATTTCATATTATTTTACGAACTTTACATTGCCTGTGACAATTAATTAGACATTATTCCTAAATACGGACAGTACGTGGATTGTATCCCATTTGGGCTTTTACATTCTTTGGCAACCTTATATATTTAATAAACCTCGTGTGTTGACACAAAGGAGATCCATCCTTAAAAGTATTACAGTCAATATTTGTGTTTTTTCATCAGTTTTGTGAGTGTGCAGTTTTCTTGATCCTTCCAAATGTAGCAACTGTACTTTTTCCTTCGCTTTCCAACTCGGCAACCCTCCTCTTTGTCTGAAGAGTATACATTTCTACTCTCTAGATACAGGCTTCTCACAGATAGCCTCCAATTCTTCAATAACCTTTTACCAAAAAAATCTTAATGTGGGTACCCTCCCAAGACATACAGACATATCCCTCCACTCCCTCCCCTCACCTACAGTAGGTGCCATTAACAAGATTACAGTGCTGAAAAAGCTGCATCTATATACCCACCTCATACATTAATCCCACACAACTGGCACAGATTTCAGTTTTGAAATGTCATAAGATTTTCCTTCTTTTTTCCATGGAAACAACAGCTTCACTGATAGCCCATCTTTTTTTTTTTCTTCAAATACCTTTATTAAATTTTCACGTCTGACAAAGGTAATCTTACATTTACATAAATGAAATACATGCAAAACCTTCGTTGCAAACAGTTGACATCACAGACACCACTGAAATAACTATAGTTGCAAACATTATACATCACTAAAGCATCCAGTCATTGTCAGTTAATTATATGGCTCATTCAAATCCTGTCTCTTAAACCTCATTCCTGCTCTGCATATATTGTTCCCACAAACCTCGTTCCTGCTCTGCATATATTGTTCCCACAATTCCCATTTTTTTCCTATGTAGTTTGCTCCTTCCCTTATCTGAAGATCCCAATGCTAGTTGTTTTATCTCTGTTACTATATTCACTACTTCGAGTAAAGTTGGTCTAGACTGATTTCCATTTTCTAGTAATTGCTTTTTTTGGCAGCCACCATAATTAGATTCAGCAAGGCTTTACTATGTCTAGGCAATTTCGATTCTGTATCATGACTCAAAAAAATCATCTCCAAAGTCAATCCAATCGGCTCACCCAGCATCAAGGGATCCCGAAAGTCTGCTAGCTCATTACACTCCCACAAAATATGTTCCCAGCCACCTCTTTCTTACCCGTCACACCTCTAACACTTGCTATCCACCTGAGGAAAAATTCTTTGGAGTCTACTTGGGGTATAAAAATATCTAAGTAAACACTTCCAGGCAAAGATCCTAAATCTTCTACATTTTGTTGCATATTTGAGAGATGTATACATACTCTCCCATTGTCTTTTTGTGAATTACTTATCCAATCTCTCTTCCCAATCCTTTCTGAGATCCTCTGATTGATTCTTATAATCATGCTGTATTTTATATGCTTTACTAATTATTCCTTTTTTAATGGCAGCTTCTGTTCTAGATTCTATTAAAAACTCTACCAGTGCTGGTCTTTCATTTAGGAGCCCACTATTTCCTTCTCTTTGCCTATACACTGATATCAATCCTTGATGGGGAAGGCACTTCAAATAAATTATTGGCCTTTTCCCATTTTAATATCTTTATCTTTTTCTAGTTATTTGCTCCCAATACCTTGCTTCTTCTGCCAGTTTTCTCCAATAAATTCCAGCCCCTATTATCTGTATCCCTGACCACAGTCACACCTATCAGCAAAATCTTTTTTCCATTCTTGTGCTGGTTTAGTTATTGGAATAGTCCCTGCTATTTTATGAATATAATATGTATTATTTTTGTTGTTTTCCTTAAGAGTCAAAAGGTGCTTCAACAAATTAGTTTAACGGTGTGCACACTTATGCAATCAGGTTATCATACACTTTTTATTTTTTATATTTTTCCCCTAACAGATTTGTTTTTCAATTGAATTGTACAGGTTATAGGTCATATTAAAGGTGGGAAAAGTTTTGAAATTATTAATTGTGGTCTTATTTTTTTATATCACAAAAACCTGGCATTTTAACATGGGTGCGTACACTTTTTATATCCACTGTATAAAATAATATCTGCAAATAGAGCTAGATTTTCCTGACTACCATACCAATTATATCCTTCAATTTCTGAGTCCCTTATTTTGTTTGCCAATGGTTCTAAATACAATACAAACAACAAAGGGGAAGTGGACAAGCCTGCCTGGTTCCTCTACTCAGGCAGAAATTATCAGAGAGGAGCCCATCCACTTTAATTTGTTCCTCAGATCCCTCATACATTCTCATAATCAACCATATAATTGTATCAGGGAAAGCAAGTGCTTCCACTACCCTGCTCATGAAGTCCCAAGTCTACTCTGCCAAATGCTTTCTATGCATCAAGACCCAGCAATAAAAGTGGTACTTTCTTACATTCTGCTTCCCTCTGGATCAACAATGTTCTGTTAATATTGTCAAATGTTTGCCTCCCCTCTACAAAACCACACTGATCCATATCTATCAATTTTAACAATGAGTGAGAAGGTCACTGAAAAACCAATCTGTAAAAACAAAATGAAAACTCCAGCAAAGCTAGAACTTTCATTGAGTGACCTCCCAAACCTCTTGTATCAGAGGCACATGGGATATATGCAAATGATCCTTATGAACATCAGGGGTTTCAGCTAATTGGCAAAACAAGTCATGGGCATTCAGAACTGCCAATTAACTGAAACACCCGATGTTCATAAGGATCATTTGCATATAATCCCATGTTTTAGTTTGCTGTTTGGGATATTTTTTGCAGTGACTCTAATGATAATGGACATCAGCTGGGTATAACAGCCCTGTGTTTCTAATGCTTAGTCAAACACTCTGCTTGTGCTGTGCGGATGAGGTCACAATGCCGAAATATGCATATCCACAGCTAATCGGGTTTGGCTTTATTGGCCTGAAATTGTCCAGTAAAATGACGAAACAAGTCATGGGAATTCAGAATCGCCAATTAGATGAAACACCTGATGCTCATAAGAATCATTTGCATATATCCCATGTGCCTCTGATACAAGAGGTTTGGGAGGTCACTCAGTGGAAGTCCTAGCTTTGCTGGAGTTTTCATTTAGTTTTTACTGATATCTATCAGTTTTGGTATAATTTTTGCCATTCTTTTGGCCATTATAGACAAACACTTTATAATCTTGGTTTAGTATTGAAATGGGCCTCTGAATCTGGATCCGATGGATCTTTACCCTCTTTAGGTATTACCATTACCACCTCCTTCCAGGATGCTGGCACTTTTCCTCCTCTTAAAATACTATTAAATAAAACCTTCCAGATCTTTACCAGTTTTTCCCTCCTAACATCCAAACTTCCACAGGAATACCATCTATTCCTGGGACTTTCCTGCAGATAGGTTATACATAGCCCTTTTTATCTCATCCCTTCCTATCCTGTTCGTAATCGAGTCTCATCTACCTCTAACTTTGCCATATTTAATTCTTCCACAAACAGTTCCATTTGTACCTTTTCTTGACTTCCATATTTCTCTGCTTCATATAAACTTTATAACATTTCTGAAATATTTCTAATACTTCTACAGGGTCTCTTGTTATCTTCCTTGTTATAGGTTCCTTAAGTCTGGTGACTGCCCTTTCCACTTTCTGTTACCTGAGTTGTACCAAAAGTGTTTGTGCTCTAGAATTATCATCAAAAAACAACTGCTTAACAGCAATCTTTTTAAACTTTTGCACATTACCGAGGTAATTTCTCATTTTCTGTTCGGCATTGTGCAGTTGCTCCTTTTCTTGTTCCGAGAGATTCCCCTATTTTGCAATACTTTAACATTTGTAAATCCCTCTAAATAATTCTTCTTACTGTAACCATATCTCCCTTTCTTTTATTCCCAACCTAGTTTTAAACTCCACTAATTTTATCCCACTCCTTAGCTATGTTAGCTTAGCTATCTTAGCAGAAGATAATTCTATCTTGTCTAATATCTCCTGAATTAATTCCACAACCCATTCCTTAAACTCCTCTCTTTTCAACCGATAGATAGGAAAACGCCACTGTCTCATTTTTATTTCAATATCTTGCGTTTTTATTTTAGTTATTATTGGTGCATTATCTGATATAGTTATTGGGTGCATTTAAAGACCTTCAATTAAATGCGCATGTTCCTGTGAGATATAAAGTCTATCTAGCCTAGCCCAGTTTTTGTATTGGTGTAATATGTAAATTTACTCTGAACTCCTAGTACTGAATTTGCATCTTCCATGCCAAATATTTTCATAAAAAAATCTACCCTCCTTTGTTATATTTTCCCTTCTAGGCCCCCCCAGACACCTTCATTGTTGCAAACCAAATTCCTCTCTCCACCTATAATAAACCTTACTGAAAGCTGATTATTTCTCCCAGAATTTTCTTAAGCTCTATTATAGCATTTTTAGATGGGATGTAAATGCATGTCAGTGTAATCCTCCTCCTTTGCCGGTATCCCCTTAGTACTATACATCTTCCATTATCTTTTTTTCCTCTTCTATCACTATTGGAGCCCCTCTTGCAATTAATACAAGTACTCCTCTTTTCCTTTGCCCCAAATATTCCACTGAATAACCATCTTTCTTTATCAGATTCACATGCTCAGTTCTTTCCAGGTGCGTCTCCTGTAGCACAGCTATTTGCACTCTACATTTTTAATATAGTTCACTAGTCTTTCTTTATGTTTATCTGTAATACCATTCAGATTGAAATACATTACAGAAAGCATAATTTTCTTTTATAGTTATTATTAACACCTTTTATATAACTGCTCTTTTGCTAAATGTCTAGTTCCAGCTTTTGTTGCACGTATATACTGACGAGCAACTATTGGTCTCACAGGAGGTACAGTAACATGTTTGTGTACTTTGGGGAGGCCATAAATGAATGGAATAATCGGCTCTTCAACATTAAAATAAGAATATAACTCATAGCACCCCAAAAACAGAGTCATTATCAATTTTTGTGGAAGACGAACCAAATATGGCCTTGGATAAAGCCCCTGCAGTTTTGAGGGATACAGAAGACTTTCTAGTAAAAATCTGTTAATTTTTATAAAAAAAAAGGCAGATTTGATTTTAGTTGCACTTGATATACATACGTTACTTACTGTGATTCCTAATGAATATGGTTCACAAGCTGTTAGATTTTTTTTAATTTCTAACATGGGATATAACATATCACAAGTGAATCTGATTATTTCATTGTTGACTTTAGTTTTGGAGTTTAATATTTTTATTTTTAATGATGATTTATTTATTTTTTTTGCAACAGTTGGGCGTAGCTATGGGTACAGTATGTGCCAATAGCTATGCCAACTGGACTGTGGCTTTTTGGGAAGCTCATATGGCTGGGCAATAACATAACATTAGACTCCTTGCTGAAACATTACATAGCCTCAGAGCAAAGGTGTGGCTGACAAGGTAGGTTAGTCTACGAAAAGTAGCTGTTTGAGCTGTTGAGAAAATCCAAGAAATTTAATGAGGTAGTTTAAAGGAGACACCATGATGATTCAAGGTATAGCAAGGTTTCTATTAATGAGATTAATCTCTTACAAGATGGATTTGAACCTCAAAGATTTACTTGATTAGGGGGTCATAGATTTTGAAACCTACAAGTATTTGGAAAACAACACTCCTAGGGTACTTTCCATCTTTGGGATACCCAAGGTTCACAAGAATACTGAGGACCCCCCCTTTAGACCATTGTTGCTTCAGAAGCTTCCAAAATCTCCCCTTATGCCAAGTACTTAGACTGGAAATTTAAAAAATTTTTATGGGGAGGGGAAACCCATTTGTTAAAGGATTCATGGGAATTTTTGAGCAGGGTCAAGTCTGAACATTTTTCCCATGACTTAAAATTTGTCACAATAGATGTGGGTGGATTTATTTTCTGTCATCCCCCACAACACAGGGTTAACCTGGTTGGAAGAAATTCTTAGAACGAGACCACAGGCTACAGAATGTGACATTTCTGCGTTTGGAGTTGGCTGAGCTTGCCCTCAGGAGCAATTTTTTGTTTTTTGAGGGGGAGTTCTTTCGACAAGGAACAGGAGTGGCCATGGGGGCCAACTGTGCCGCCACCTACGCAGACATAATCCTATCGGTGTGGGAACAAAAATATGTACATGCCAGCAGTTATACCAAGTTTTGGATTTTATACGCCAGGTACCTTGATGATATTTGTATTTTTTGGGTGGGGAGTTTAAAACATTTAGATGAATTTATCCAGTATTTGAACCAAGCTACCACCTTAAGTTCCCTTATCAAGTTGCTACAGAAAATGTTAATTATTTTGACATTTCCTTATACAAAACTGAACAGGGCTTTAAGTCCACTATCTTCAGAAAACCTACTTTCTCAAACACCTACATCAGTTTCACCAGTGCACATCCACTTTTTCAGAAGAAAGGTATTCTAAAGGGACAATACGTACGCGTTAGTCATATGACATCCCTAGATGAATATTATGAGAATGAATGAACTATATTAGAACGTATGTTTTTGGAGCAAAGTTACCCTAGTGAACTTATTTCAAATATTACAATGGATGTTACTCAAGGTAGGAAGGATAAATACAGTCCAATCCTGGGTATTGGAAACAGTATTCTTAACAAAAAAGGTACACCAACACAAACTGACTTGGGGTACAGTACAGCATTTGTTACTAGTTTTAGTGCAAATGCATACCAGATTAAGAATATAGTAAAGAAAAAAGGGTAGATTTTTGGAATTTACTGACCTTCATAACCTGAAAGACAAACCTGTCAAGGTAGTTTTTAGGAGAGGACACGTCATCAAAAATTTATTAGAACATGCTAATAATTCTAATGTTTTTTCACATAAAAGGAGGGGTAAATACAACTGTGGGGTGTGTTCCCAGTGTGTCTACATTGCACATAAAGAACAAGTCCTGGTTACCGCCAGGCAGAAACTGCTGACAGCACATTCTTATTCTAATTGCAACTCCCAGGGTCTAGTCTTAGTTACCTGTGGTGTCTGTGAAGACTTTTATGTTGGAAAAACTGAAAGGCAACTAAAACGCAGGATTTACAAACATAATGATGTTAATAAAAGGAACAAACAGCAATGCCTTGTTCAAGCATACATTATATTCCAAAGCCAGTTTTTCCTTCTTTGTGATTGAAACAGTTCAAGGACTTGACAGGTGGTCCCCTGGGAATCTAAGTTAGAATACAGAGAAACATTTTGGCAGATTGTACTTCAGGCCAATAAACCTCCAGGTTTAAATGATAGTATTTCCTTGGTTCCCTTGCTAAAAACTCAGGTCTGCCAAACTTTGATTAACTAACTTTGTGTTATGTTAAATTTCTTTCTTGTACAGTCTTATTATTGTATTATACATGTATTTTATAAAATATTTTTATATTTTCCATCTTCATATTCTATTTTAACAACATGAACTCATTTTTACTGTAGGTGCATCAATTTTTTTTCTGTTTTATACACTATTTTCTATTTCTAAAGCGTCTTTATGATGTATTTACTAAGTTGGTTCTACTATACCTTTAAAACACAAACTATTGTTTTAATTGAATAATTAATCTAACAAGTATATATAGTGATGTAATAGTTTCCAATTATTTACTACATCTGAGGAAGTCTGAGGTATACTTGGATGAAAACACTTGTTCATTTCAGCTGTGGCGTTAATTTAATAAAGGAGTCTATTTGTTGCAACATTATTTAGGAGTTTCCTTTGTGGTGCCTTTCATTGCTAGTCCAGATTATTTGGTTTCTTGTGGTTTTTGCTGGACTTTGCTCCATTTTTCTTGGAAATACGTGAATTTCCTGACCTACCATGCTAAAAACTATATTTATGAAATCAACGGAAATATTTGAACTACATATGGTGACCTGTTATTTTAACTGTAAGCATAAAATTATGTTTTCGATATATAGCAAATGTTTATACATTACAAAAGGCAAACTGGCAAAGGTGACATGATACATGGGCTTTCCAGACAATACCAAACATGTTTTCTTAAACAGAACATTTCCGTTTTTATTATTTGTTTTGTTTTACTTGCACTCACAGTAAGATTTATAAACCGCAGGAGATGCTGGGAACTGATGGATTAAACTGTAATAACTATGTAGTGTACCGGGCACTGCGATTACACTCTGACATCCAGAAAACGTAGACAGAAAAGGGAAGACAACAAATCAGTTAAGTGCTGCTATAGCATTAGACCAGATCTTAATGTTAAGCACCTGTTGCTTAGCTTAAGGCTGTGCCCCTTCCTAGGCAGGCAAATCTGCCAGTACTGACCAGAAAAGACAGCAGCATAACAAAACAGATCTGTTTATGCCTTCTGTCAATACCAGTAACATGTCCCTGACTTACGGTTACAAAGTTGAAAGAATAACAGGATATGTGTTTTGATGAATACAGTCTGAAACTCAAATGTATGTCATTATTTAGTGACTTCAATTCCTCAGAGATCTGTCTAAAAAACAAATATTTTGAGGAAAAGACCAAATGTACAAGGCAAAAATCTGGACAGTTGAGAGGCAATGCAAGGTGAGTG
Source organism: Protopterus annectens (assembly GCF_019279795.1). Taxonomy (NCBI): domain Eukaryota; kingdom Metazoa; phylum Chordata; order Ceratodontiformes; family Protopteridae; genus Protopterus; species Protopterus annectens. Next base: position 1,243,146,249 of record NC_056735.1, on the reverse strand, counting down.
TAAACACACCAGACTGTATTACACTATCTGACAGTGCTCAGTAAGTGCTTTACAGCTCTGAGAGCCAGCAACACACTTAGCGCCCCCCCCCCTTAAGTAGTACATGGAACAGATACAACACTACAAAGAATTATGATCAGGTCTCCCATAATAACCTTTGCGTGTTATTGACAAGAATGCCAGGATTCACCTCTCAAGCTTTGCTCTTAAGGTGGATTTCTTGGGGTTCATGTCTCAAACACTACATTCTGTATTCTCTAATGTTACTGTAGTTGATGCACGTTACAAAGATTATCTTAGCAAGTATGATATTGTCTGTATCCTTTTAGGATGGTGGCCATGTCATTATGTGCAACTACTTACGCTGAGGCGCTGTTGTGAAAGTTGGACTTCATAATTCTTACTTATCTGTACTGCAGGTATTAAGCTCTGTTTTATGTTCATGAGCAAAACAGATAATTATATCTAATGCAGGAGATGAATTCCTATTTTAACAGTCTCTCACATACACAGTACCTGAATTTTAATAAGTTATCAGTTAGTGATGAGAAAAAGGCGATGAGCAAGGATCTGGGAGTACTAGTATGATTTTGTTATGCCCATGACATTTAAATATAATACTTTCACCTCTAATTATGCTGTTTGTAATATTTCAGTATACTCAAATGTAGCTGGAATGGGGCTATTTAAAGAGTTAACTGCAATTCTGTTTGAATAAATCAATCCTGGCCAATGTTTATTAGAAAATTAGAGAGGTATTTCTTACCAATATTTAACAAAAAAAAAAAGAAGACAGAAAAGGGAACACATGAAAAGGGAAAATGAGGAAGTGAAAAAAGAGAAGAGAAAAGAAGAAAACAAGTAAATATTACAGAACGCAAACATGGCAATGTAAGACAATTTACAAGAAGGTGTTTATGATGCTAAAATTATACTTGAGTAACAGCTTTAAGCCACCTTACTGAATGAGAGTGTAGGCAAAAGAATTACGTTGTGTTGCTGAACACTTTGTATATTACGCTGTTTATTGAAAGATGTAATATATTTATTACGGATTACTTGACGGTTATTAAACTGGGTTTCTTAAAAATAATTTATAAATAAAAGTATATGTAGAGAAATTATTACAAGTCAGAAAAAGTTACACTATGCCAGGACATTTAGCATTGTAACAAAACAAAATAAGATAAAAATGGTGAAATGATGCAGATAATATGAAGACTGGCAGTTGGCACAGAGGGTTAAGCCTGTGAGTTGTAGTTTGCCTACATGCTATATTACACAATTTGATTCCTTCAGCCCTCATTTTCTACTGTGTGACCTTGGACAAGTCACTTACTCAAACACTGCTTCTGGCTTTGCCCTTGAAAAGGGCGTCTCTCCAATGTCAGGCCCATCTGGATAACAAATGGAATTATCAATTTTTTTAAGTGAGAAAGCACTGTGGTCATTCCATTTTTAAACACCTTTATTGAATAATCACTTAGACCTGTTCACAGTTACAAGCACTATACACTACACACATTATTTTATGCGATCATTCCCAATATTACATAAACTGATCAATTCCTGGTTTCCCTTAACATGTCTTCCTCCCTCAAAAACATTATTCTGCATGTATTGTTCCCAGAATTTCCATCTTTCTTTAGGCAATTTGCTCCTACTCTTTTCTAAAGATCCAACTTCCAGTTCTTTTACCTCTGTTAAAATATTCACTACTTCAAATACAGTTGGTTTAGACTTTGATTTCCATTGACTAGTAACTGTTCGTTAGCAGCCTCCAAAATTAAACACAAGGTCTTACTATGTTTAAGAAATTCAGGTCTTGTATCCCAATAAAAAAAAAAAAAAAAAAAAACATTCCCTTAATTCTACCCATTTGTTCACACAATATTTCTGACAGAGTACTCTACAGGGAATTGTTAAAGAATGCAAACTCATTATGCGCCCAAAACAAATGCTTCCAGTTACCTCTTTCTTCCCCAACACGCTTTCAACATTTGCCATCTACCAGAGGAAAAATTCTTTAGAGTCTGCTTGGGGTATAAAAATACTTATGCAAAAACACTTCCAAGTAAAACTATCTTAAATCTTCTAGACTTGGTTGTATATTTGGGTGCTATATATACCTTCTCAATGCTTCCTTCCTTAATCAACAAGTGCTTGCCTAGCACTCCTGCTGGTAACTCTCCAGTAAGCTAGGTCTGCTTATTCTAATGGCAACCCCCCCCCCCCCCCCAGAAAGACATTGTATAACATCCTGGCCATTTACTTGATGCTGAGTGAACCTTATTTTACCTTAAAAAGCTATATCATAATTGGCACCTGACCTGTAAGCTAGGACTGCTCACTTAATCTTGTGAACATTCGATACAGTGGGAGAAACATACATTTATCAAGTGGCTGTTACCTGCACACTATTCTGTGCAACTAGTCCAAAATATCCTGAGTAATTACATTAACTCCTAGTAGTGCTTTGTTAGAACAGTGATTTGTATGAATTAAATTTTACTTGCTCTTTGAATTGTTACTGAAACAGAATCTCAGCTGTGACTGTATATAACTGCTTGCTTATCTTATGTCTCTGCAACTATCTGAAAATGCTAACTTAAGTTAGAGACCATTGCATCCTTAAATAGTCTATTTTTACTTGAATATACCTGTGTCTTACCCAGATTGCTTTTATAGTACAGCATATATTTTGTCTTAACACCTAATTTTTATCTTTCTATTCCTCCTAGCTCTCTACTTCCTATCCTGTACTAAGGGACCTGCTTGGTCTTTCAGGACCCCTTTCTGATTTTTTGTCTCAACCATCCCAACATCTGGCCAAAGAAACCTGTTGCCCCAGCACATTTATTTTTGTTCCCAGCTACTAAAAGGACTAAGAAAGTATGTTCCACCTTGGACCTACCTATTAAGCTGTATTATTTATTTATACCTTACCCAGTACCAAGAGAAACTAAGCTACCAAGTAGGGAAACCAACAGCAATTTTCTCCTCTAAACCCCAATAGCAATCTGCTATTTTCTCCCCTTGCTAGCGTTCATCTGTACTCCTCCTCCTAGCTATCTCTAATACATATACCATTGCTGTATTATACCTTCTGCCCACTAGGTGGCACCCTAATCCAGTCTAGGGTTATACCTCGTTCTTCACCTTCCCAAATGTCTGCTCTGAATACTTTTTCAGCTCTCATCCCTTGACTAATTGCTAATCTCCTTGCTGTACCACTCTGCTGTTACCTTTTCTCTTCCCACTATCTAGCTATACTTTTTCTTCCTTTTACTCCACCAACATTCTCTACCTCTCACCTGCTTTACCACACTATATTTACCTAGATATACTTAACATGCCTCAGGAATCTGCTGCTCTCTGATTGTCTCTGTAGACTCTCACTTACCTACTCTAACCCGCTCCGTTCGCCCTGCGGGCTCACTCTGCTCCCCTACCATATCTCCAATTCCCACCCACCCCTAGTGGTGCTACTCATACTTACAAAGCCAAAATCCCCTACTACCTATCAAATAGCTATCCACAACTCATTACATATCTACCATCTACACATCCACTCCCATACTGACAATTACTCTGTTACCTCTTACATATTTCTATACTCCACACACTCTCTACTCCTACCTCCTAATTCCTAACTACATTCTATAATCTCCTACACCATGCCCTTAACTTATACACTCACATGTATAAAACTACCTCTCCTACTTTCATTACTATTAATTGCAGTAAACTACTGAAGCATCCATATAGTCCCTATAGACATCCTCTCCTTCATGGGGACATTTAAAAGATTCAAAAGATCCTATACCACAACACCCCTATCCTCACTAATCTAATTACACCATATAAAAATCTGGCTACACTATGCTCCGCTAATAAGCTTCTAGTTTTCTCAATTAAATCTAACAAAGCCAGTGATTCACTTTTCTCAAACACAGCAGGTAAAAACTGGAATCCGCTTCCTTCTGAATTATCAACCCTTGCTTCTACTTCTTTATTTAAAAAACATCTTAAAGAACATCTGAAAACTCATTGGCTTTGTCCATGTGCTAACCCAGACTGATATCTTTTTCCCCTTCCTGCTCTTACCCCTTTCCCTACTCCTCTAACCTATGCCTCCAAATCTAGTTACTACTTTTTTCTTCATAGTAAGGGGATAAAATATAAGGGCTTCTCTCTCTTAATTGGGTCTTGCTCATACCTACTATTGTGTTTAGTATAATTTTTCAGTATAATTTTTACTATAATTTTTATAGTTTATAATTTTATAATTATAATTTTTCTTTTGACCAATGCTGCCTCTGTATTGTGATTTTACATGTATTTTTTTATATGTTAACTTTGGCACAGTTCATGCTTGCAGCTTTTCTCCCCGGGCCTCTACTGAAAATGGACATATATCCAGTTAGACTAGCCCTGTCAACAAATGTAAAAATAAATAAATAAAAAAATAAATAAAAATTTATCCCAACCCAGGACCAGATAGCAACACCATGAGACACCCCTCTCCCCCCTTCACTCCCTGTATAACCCCAAATTCTCTACTCATAGCTCATCTCAATATAAGGAGTGTTAACAATAAAGTAAGCCAATTACACACACACTGCTAGATACATACTCTTTTGATATCTTATGCTTAACAGAAACCTGGCTTAAACCTGTTACAAAAGACAATGAAATACTCCCACCTGGTTATAATATCTTGAGATTAGACTGAACTACTAAAAAGGGTGGTGGGGTAGCAATACTGCACAAATCTCATTTACAGGTCGCTTCTTTACTAGTACAACCACCTCTAGATACTAATGTAGAAATTCTTATCTCCAAGCTCCAGCTCAATACTACTAAATCTATATACATAATATGTTCTTACCTACTCCCAGGCAATAACATCAGCATCTTAGAAAGTATCCTCTGCTGGCTTTCTACATCCTTCCCTCAGGAAACCATTGTACTCTGACTTTAATATAGACTGGAACACCTGTACCACTCAAACTCACAACCCACATAAACCTCTAAGGCTTCTCCCAAACTATTACCACCCCCACCAGAATCCATAAACCCAGCTGCAAAGAAAGTATATTAGACTGTATCTTAACTAACAGCCACACTCTCTCTTACAAAGTAGGTATCCTTCCTGATATTAGTGACCATTCACTTACCTATTTATCTAGACAAAAATCCTTTATCCCAAACCAAACTACCTTTAAAATCACCTGCAACCAAAAAAAATTTGATCCAGCAACCTTTGAAGCAGAACTTCAAACCTGTGACTGGTCACCCTTAAGGCACCTGCCACTTGATGAAGCAGTATCCTATTTTAACTCCAAATTCCTACAAATTCTTGAATTCCATGCCCCCTCATGCTCTATAAGAACTAGAAGAAAAGCAGCCCCATGGCTTACTAAAGAAACCAGACAACAGATCCTACAAAGAAATAAAATCTGGTCCAAATGGAGAAACACTAAAGACCCAATTGATCAGCAATACTTTGGACAGCTAAGAAATGCCACCAAAAAAATTAATAGTTCAGGATAAAAAAATATATATTTCTTTAAACTCCAGGAAAAAGCACCATAATCAACCCCAAACCTTCTGGTCAGGCATACATAAACTTTTACATCCAGGCCACTCCAAAACACCAACCCCATCTGGTCTCTCTAAACTCTCCAAACCAGATTGCCGATGCTTTCAATACCTTTTTTACTGAAACTGTCCAATCTCTAGCTAACACCTTACCACCTGTTATCTCTACCCTCTCATCCTCCCTAACAACCTTACCATCTACCTTTCACTTAAAACCTATTCCTACATCCCTCATCTATACTCTACTTCATAAACTTAAACCTTGTACTCCCTCAGCTGATCTCCTACCACCTGAATACCTTCAAACTGCTGCAAAAGTTCTTGCCTATCCCATTTCTATCCTAATCAACAGAAGCATAACTGAAGGTTCCACTCCTTCACTCTGGAAAATCTCTCACATAATCCCACTTCACAAAGGGTGGTAACTCAACTGAACTCTCTATCTTTCGGCATATAGCCCTATCACCACTATCCAAAATCATGGAAAAATGCATCCATCAACAATTTCTTGACCACATTCTCTAAAATAACCTTCTAGCTGACTGTCAACATGGTTTTAGACCATTCCACAGTACCACCACTGCTCTCCTATCCTTTACTACAGACTGCATTAATAAACATTGTAACAATAGCATGCTCTCCTCTGCTCTGTTCATTGACCTATCTAAAGCTTTTGATATGGTTAACCATCAAATACTTCTCAACATACTCAATTCATTCTCACTTGACACACAGGCATTACAATGGTTCAAGTCCTACTTGCACAACAAACAGCAGACTGTCCTTTGGGATAATAACCTATCCAAACATCTCCCTATTACCCTTGGTGTCCCTCAAGGCTCTATCCTGGGACCTCTACTCTTCTCCATATTCATTAACTACCTTTCTACAATTTACCTCTACCTACCTGCATACAATACGCAGATGACTCCACTTTGATTTGTAAAGCATCCACTTCATCTGAACTCCAGTCCATCACCCAAACAGTATTTAACCTAGTAGAAAACTGGTTCCAACAACGTCGCCTACTCCTAAATGCCAAAGAAAGCCAAACTAATACTATTTACCTCCAACTATTAAATCCGCCCCAATAGATTTCTCTATTACATCCATTGATGGTACAAATCATAGCCCCTGACCCAACTACCAAACTCTTAGGTGTAATGATTGATCACAACCTTAACTTTGACTCGCATATTAATGCCACTATTAAAACAGTAAACAGAAAACTTGGATCCTTGTATAGTCTAAAACCTTTTCTCACCCCAGAAGCCAGATCTACTATTGCCCAGACCCATCTGATCTCCACCCTCCTCTATGCCTCACCCAATTATACTAATCTTTCCAAAAGCAACCTAAACAAATTGACCAGTTCTTACAACAATTTTGCCAGGTTTGCTACTGGGTCCCCAATTAGAACTCATCACTGTCAATCTCAAACTTCTAGGATGGCTAGAACTAAATAACCAGCTAGAATTTCAACAACTCTCCATTGCCCTTAAGATTCTGTACCAGCCTAGAAATACTCCTATTTTCAGTAGCCTCATCTCCCCCTACACAAACTTTACTACCCTTCGCTCAGCAAATAAACTACTGGTTACCATCCAGAAATCCCACAACAAGGCAGGTGAGTCTCTTTTCTCTAATTCAGTGGGGAAGATTTGGAACAAGCTTCCCATTAAACTTACATCTCTCTCATCATTACCACTCTTTAAAAAGCAACTAAAAATTCAACTAAAAACACAACGGCTATGTCCATGTACTAACCCTAACACCCCCCCAGTATAACATTATCCTGTAACTCTCCTCCAATAACCCACTTTGCAGAATTAGTAAATTCACCCCTCACTCACTTCTTAGTATCTTATTCCCAAGGAACTATCACTGAGTATGCTCTTTACAACATTCTTTCTGCAGTGAGCACGTCTTCCACCTTGTATATAGACAACAAATGTAAAATAAAAATAAAAAAAAAAAGAATTCCTTAGGAAGAGAGATTGGATAAGCAATTAATCTTTTTTAACCTTCTTTGATGGATTCTTATAGTTCCTGCATAATATTTTATATGGCCTACTAATTATCCCTTTCTTAAGAAGAGCTTCTATTCTAGATTCAACTTAAAACTCAACCACAGCAGGTCTTTCACTTAGGATTCCCCATCCTTTTCTCTTTACCTATACTTTGACATCAATCTCTGACAGGGAAGGCAGTTTGTAGCCTGCAGACCAAATGTCTTCTTAGCCTCTCCATTCTATTACCTTTCCTTCTCTAGTTATTTGCAACCAATACCTTGCCAATTTTCTCAAGTAAAATCCAGCCCCTTCTTGCCTATACTCTGTACCCCTACTGCAGTTACCTCCGTCGGCAGAATCTACTCTCTCAATTCTTGTGTTGGCTTGATTCTTAGAATAGTTTCTGCTACTTTAGAAATATAATATTCTCACTTTCATTTCTCCAAGTCTTTTGGGTTTCAAATACCATGACAGGAACAGACTCCATTCCCAAGTTGAAGTATGATTAAAGTTCATGAAATTAGTAGTGTTTCAATCTTTAATGCCAGCCAGAAGTGCTCTTTGCAGCACCAGCAATGCGCCCAGTAATGACTCCTGGAATTCGTATGGAGTTACATGCATTGGTAACGTATCTAAATACGATTGCAGATTCTTTTTAGAAGACCCACTGCTCCTACTACTACTGGAACTGTCTGGGTAATCTTTCCTCCACATTGCTGCCATTTCTGCCTGCAAATCCTGATATGTTATGATGTTTTGTCTGTCTGTACGCCAGGCACTGTAGTCACTGGGTGTAGCAATTTCTATGACCAATGTTACTTTTGCCTTCTTTTCATGTACTACTTATTTGGTTTTCTCACATCTATCTTTTGAACTGATGGCAATGTGATGTAGACATCAGTTTCTAGGATGCTTTGTGGCTTATGTTTCCAGTGTTTTTCAGCTACTTCAGTACCGAATGTTTGCACAATCCCCAGTTCAACAGTCTTGGCACATTATTATGCCTTTCAGTATAGTCATTCTGCCATTAGTATGTCAACCAGCAACTAGGTGTGCAACTCTCTCCAGTTCTGTTTTACAAAACTTACATTTGTCATTTCTCCATGTTCAATGGACTTGGTAAACCAACAAGTATGTAGGCCCACTATATCTTGGGCTGGCAATGTTAACCTTTCATCTTTTGGTTTGAATTTGCCTCTCCTTAACCATTCCTGCATTCGATCCTGATCAACATGAGGTTCTTCCAGGAGTTTCCTATACTTAAAAAAAAAAGAAGTTATGTACTCACCATAACGTTTGTCCACCTCGCCGTTCATTCTTACAATGATGGGTTCAGAGCCCATTCTAGTCTCCGACTCGGCCAAATACATAGCTGAAAGTCTCAAACTTGGCTCGTGGCAAGAAGGTATCCCACAATGCAGTGGTGTAATTCCCCAGATCTTGCTGCTGCTACTACTGAATATGTACACTATATACACATATATACACACATATATATATATATATATATATATATATATATATGTACACACACACACACACATATACATACAAATATATACTAGGTTCATAGGTTAGTACTAGGCTAACTGCCCTTGTGGCCACTTAAGCCTAGCCAGTTTCCCCATGTGAGAATCAAACCCTGCACCTTTTGTTTGTAAGGTAAACACCTTAACCATTATGCCAACCTCCCACCTCAAATTATACCTACTATACCTAACAGAAGGAGAAACAAACTGAAACAAAAAACTCCTGAAGGTAATAAAAACATCCACCAGGTCTACAAGGAGTCTTTGGCAGGGGGAAGGAGGGAGGGTTCGTAAGAACGAATGGCGAGATGTACAACAAACATGGAACGTTATTGGTGAGTACATAACTTCTTTGTTATGTTGTCCTATCTCGCCTTCATTCTTACAATGATTTGACAGCGTCCCTAGCACCTTTACCCTGGGTGACTCACAGGAGTACACCTTTAAGCAACGTGGAACCAAAGGAGGCCAAATCAATTTTGTAATTCGTGATAAAAGTATGTGGAGCTGCTACACAAATATCTATGGGAATTCTGGCTTGAAAGGCAGATGACGTAGCCATTGCTCTAGTGGAATGAGCCTTCACTTTGAAAGGTAAATCTCTGTGATTTGAGGTATAAATACACGTAATACAATTAGAAAGGCAATTGGAAAAGAGTAGTTTTAGAAACTCAGCTACCCTTTTTCTCATCAGAGAAGGATACGAATAATTGGTTAGATCTCAAGTCTTTTGTCCTATGCAAATAGAATTTGAGTTGAATATGCACGTCTAATTGATGTAATTTGTATTCTGACTTGTTGCTATGATTAGGAAAGAACACTGGAAGCTCTATAGATTGATTTATGTTGTTTGGAAAACAGACTTTGGGTAGGAAAGATGGATTAGTTCACAAGGATACCCTATCCTTATGAAAAATCAAATATGGCAGTTTAATATAAAGAGCTTGCAACTCAAAACTCTTCTAGCAGAAGTTATAGCCACTAGAAACAAGGTGTTCCAGGAAAGGAACTTGAGGTCTGAAGATGATGAGGACTCAAAAGGTGTTAACGTGAGATGAGACACAACAAACATTAAATCCCAAGGAGAAAGGGGTTCCTTAAAGGGAGGTCTTAATAAAGAGGCACCTTTTAAGAAGGCTCTACACAGCCTGTGTGACATTAAGTTGGAGGCAGAATCACCAATGTGGAAATTTAATACTGCAGCGAGTTGAACCCTGATGGCTGCTGCAGCTGAACCTTGTTGGAAGAGTTCCACCAAATATTCCAAAATAGAATGGATAGGTGCAGAAAAGGGATCAATGTTCCTGTTTTGAGCCCAAACGGAAAACCTTTTCCATTTGCTAGAATACAGTTTTCTAGTGGAAGCTTTATGAGGACATTAATATACGTTTAACTGTAGGAGTGAAATTGTGAAGCCTGACTAAATTGGGAAGTGGAGCAGCTAAGCTGTCAATTTTAGGGTGTGGAGAGCAGGATGAAGGTCCCCTGACATACGAGTCAGCAGATCTGGCACTGGGTCCAGAGTCCAAAGCTTCTCCTGATGATGAGGCCAAAGGAAGGGGAACCAAACTTGGCGAAGACCGTAAGGAGCAATGAGAATTATCCTGCTTCCTGAGTACTGTGCTTTCTGAATGACTCTGGGTATGAGAGAAAACGGAGGAAAAGCATACAGAAGTCCCGAGGGCCAATTGTGAGCAAGTGTCTCTCTCTGTGTCTCCCCCAGAGGGGTGATTAGGGTAAAGTAGTTGCTGCACTTGGCATTCATGGGAGTGGCAGAGAGATCACAGCAAGGCTGGCCCCATGTTCAGAAAATCATTTCTGCTACATTCTGATTGAGACACCACTTGTGAGGCATTAAGATTGCTCTGCTCAACTTGTCCGCTAACACGTTGGACTTCTCTGGAATGTGCATTGCTATTAGAAAGCGCTGGGAAGAAACTGCCCATTGCCAAACTCTTAGGGCCTCTCGACAAAGGGGGTAAGATCTGGTTCCCCTCTGCTTGTTTATGTACCAAACCACAGACATATTTTGTCTGACTGTATCGCAATTGTCCCTACAGGGAGAGAGTCAAAGTGCTTGCAACACAACAAGCACTGCTCTCATCTCTAGGACATTTATATGCAAGTGAGCCTCATGTTCTTGTCATGTACCTTGGACTGTTCTTCCCAGATAATGCCCCCCACCACCCTATCTGGGAAGCGTCCGTGGTCACTGTAGCTATGGATTGATGTGGGACAAAGGGTCTCCCTATGGTCACGAGTGGAATGTATCCACCATCTTAAGTTGTTCTTGCATGATTCCATTCTTCTGATCAGGTGAGACATTGGAAGATCTTGAAGTGACCATTGGGAGAACAGCCGCCATTGAGGGATCCTCATGGGCATTCTGGCAAGAGGGACCAGTGTAATCATGGAAGCCATTGTTCCTAGTAATCTTAGAATTATCTTTGCTTTCACTTTGGTCTTGAGAAGGAGGTGAAGTATCTGCTGAGTGCTACAACTCTTTCTGCTGGAAGATGTGCTACCACAGAGGAGGTGTCTAGATCTGTGCCTATAAATGTAATATGTTGACAGGGCAACAAGGCAGATTTTTGAAAGTTGACTAATACCCAGCTGATTGCAAATGTCCAAAGTTAGATCCCTGGCTTGTTGGAGTAGATGCTTGGTGGTGGCAAATAGGAGCCAGTCGTCTAGATGGGGAAACACTCTGAATCCCAGACGCCTCAGGTGAGGCGACACTACTGCCATGCATTTGGTGAACACTCTGGGGGTTGTAGTGAGACCAAAGGGCAGAGCTCGGAACTGGCAATGACTGGCTCCCAGCCAGAAGCACAAGTACCTTCTTGATGTCCTGTCCATTTTTATGCGGTAGTAAGCATCTTGAAGGGCTATTGAGCACATCCAATCATCTTTCCCTGAAAAGGGAAGTATAGATTGCAGTGTTACCATTCGGAACTTTGACTTCTTGACAGATTAATTTAATTTGCTTACGTCTAAAATGGGCCTCCAGTCCCCTGTTCTTTTTGGCACCAAAAAGAATCTTGAGTAAGTTCTGAATCCTATTTGGTCAGTGGGGACTTCTTGGATGACTTGTGCAGCAACGTTTGGATCTCTATAGTTGTTTGCACCCTTAGATTGGGTGGAACATCTGGGATTGTTCTAGTCTGTGGAACAAGATTGGAAAATGGGATGGAGTATCCTCTGGATATTATTTTTAGTACCCATTTGTCTCTTGTGATAGTTTGCCAGGCTTCTGGGTACATGGATAAATGTCCCCCGACTGCCTCCAGAGTAGAGCAGTTGGGCCTCTTTTCAGGAGCGCTGATAAGGGCGTCTGCGAAAGGAATCATGGTCACACTGGTTCTGCAGTTCCCCTTTGCCTCTGGGGTGGCATCTACCATTAATGCCTCCCCCTCTGCCCCTGGGAAGGAATCACCCCATGCATCCTGGAAAACTCCCTGGGATATTTTGAACCACATTTTTCCACTCTTCTTGCCTTTAGGATAAGGTCTTGAAGGTACACAAAAATGTACTCCAACGGCAGAAAGAGTTTTTCCTTCCTACTCGCACTGGGTTAGAGTGTCTTTTACTTTGGGTCCAAAGAGTGAGGAACCATCAAAATGGGCATTAGTAAAAGTAGACAAAGGGCTCAGCAAAATTGCACAAGCGCATCCAGGAATGTCTCCTAAGGGAAACTCTGGAACCCGCTGCCCTGCTTGCTCCATCTGCTGCATAGGATATCAGCCACACAGAGGAGGTGACAATGGAATTTAAAGTAGACAGCTGGGAGGAGACCTTCTCATTCACCCCTGCAGCTAATGTACCTTGTAGAGCATCTCCTAGCTCTTTCAGGAGATCTCTTTGTAGCCTTGTAAAGTGGGATAGGTAGTTCAGCGATCTGAGTGAAAATGTCGCTGACAAAAAGACACGCTTCCTGTATCTATCCATCATTCGAGAGTCTTTATTCGGAGGATGAACAGATGAAGTCTCTGCAAGCTCCTTCTTGGTGGCTGCTGTCACCACCATAGCATCTACAGGTACATCCTTAGTGAAATAATCATTTCCCGAAGAAGCTGACAAGAATTTATTTGGCCTCCGGACTGGTTCCATTGTGCCAGGTGACTCCCATGCCTTTCGACTGACCAGGTCCATTAGCTCATCGAAAGGCGGAGACACCCAGGAGGCTGAAGGTTGAGACCCAAAAGCCTTCAGGTATACTGACTCATCAGAAGGGGTGGTGGCCTGCCAGCTGCCCCTCTGCTTTAGGATCTCTAGAATATCTGCAAATGAGATATCAGAGGACGACCGTGGGGACCCTTCTGACTCGAGGTCAGTGTCTGAAGTGACGGACTCATCTGGGGAGTCTATGTGCTTCCTTTTGCATGTTCTCTTCCGAGGTGGCTCCTCTGGATATTCTGGAGAGGCCTTGGAGGAGAGGAGTTTGTCCATTGGGGGGTCCTGAGGCTCTGCATCTCTGTTATCCTGTGGAATGGGTGGTACCGAGACAGTGGCCGGTGCCTTAGGGGGAGGAGTGCTAGTATCCCTTTGTGGTGCTGAATGAGTAGACAACACACTCATCAGTTCAAAGGAAGAGGAAGGCACTGGAAACAACGAGATTGGACCAGAGGCCAATGTGGGAGCCAAGCTAACCCGGACCAACACTCCGAGGGGTAGACTCTGCACAGAAGATCGGGGCCAACCTGGGAACCCCAGATCCCAAACTCCCTGGATAGCACTGACAGAGTCAGAGCTCCATGAACACCGAAGGGGGTCTCGGAACCGAAGGATCCACAGTAAACAGTACCAAGCACTCTGGCTCTGAAGGTCCAGCTTGGCTAGGAGGAGGAACAACAGTGGGTAAAAACTGGTACAGTAGGCTCCTAAACGTATTGCGTCAGAGCCGAGAATAATTTGATCAGTGCCGGCGACTTCAGGAGTTTGCGCACAACCCGTTCCACGTCATCATCTGATAAGCTCCTGGTGGACCTGGAAGATAGGGTTGGACAGCAAGACCTGTGCAGAATTGGAGATCTTAGTGTGGGAGAGACCGGTGAAATATTAAAGGACTGGCTCAGAGTAGAGTTATCTTGTGGTTCTGAAGACTTTGGTGCCAAAGTACAAGGCTGGTCAACTAATGTGACCTCCGACGGCTCAGAGGACTGTGGAGCAGAGGCAGTAGTAGCCTTTTTGATTTTTGGTAGCTTGACTGGCGACTCTGACTGAGCCGATGTTGCAGATGAATGTCTTTTCTGGGATTTTTCCTTTTTGAAAGAAGAAGAGGAGGAACAACAACTATGGATTGCTTCCTCAAAAGTTGGCTTTCAGGATCAATTTGTTTCTCCTTTCTTGAAGTACTCTTGCACTGAAAGAGTGACAAAAGGTGCAGCCGTCTTGTAGGTGAACAGCACCACGGCAATAGACACATATAACATGTCCATCTGTGATGGACATTTTTTGTGATCACTTCCGGCATTTTTTTAAAGCCCGAAGGCTTATGTTCCCTCTCTTTTGTGTCTTTTGACATAGTTAAGATAAGACTGCAAAAACAACAACATTTAGCTATAAACTACTGAACTGTTAAAGCTACACTGAATAGTAACTATGGGAAACACACGGAAACAGACAACCAAGGAGAAAAAAAAATAGGATCTCTAACTCAAACGGTCCTATTTTTCAGACAAGACAACAATTAATACAAGCCCTCCAAGTTAAAGGGGCGAATAGCTCTCTAACTTAAACGAGCTATCAATAAAACTAACAGAAACAACCACTATAAGGGATACTAGTAGGCCCTCAAAGCGATGGCAAAAGCCGCGCCAAAGGGGATAAAACTATCACTAACTGTAATGCAATAAAATACATGAATTGAATATAATTGAAAAATAAGCCATCTGTTACCAAATATAACAGTATAGAGGAACAATAAGAGAAAATTTGTCACAACTTAGCCATGGGCAAGATGAGTGCATCCAACCTCGTAAAGCGGCAAACCAGATTTGGGGAATTACACCACTGCATTGTGGGATACCTTCTTGCCACGAGCCAAGTTTGAGACGTTCAACTATGTATTCGGCTGAGTCAGAGCTGAGAATCGGCTCTGAACCCATCATTGTAAGAATGAAGGTGAGACAGGACAACATAACCTCTACATTTATGCATTTTCCACATTTCTTGCCTTCTCATCTGATCCTCCACTTATATAGGCTTTCTTTTGTTTTTGGCATATTCAGTTGCTGCCTGATTTTTTATCTACTTCTGGTTTGATTTCCATTCCCATTTGACACTGATATGTTTCTGTTAGACTAAGAAGGGAAGCCATCTTAGATTTATTCTCCTCATGTTTCAAAATGTTCACTATGTTTGGATCTTGTGAAGTCAGCAGATATTTATGCAGTCCCATGATTGCAGATCTATACATGTAATCAATTTTAAGGAGACCCATAACTCCTTTGGAATGGGGAATATATAATCTTGGTATGCACTGATTTTTATAAATCATTTGAAGGGCGTGAAGTATCCTTCGTTCTTGTTTTCCTCTCTAATCTATCCAATACCTTTTGGGACCAGTCAATCACTTCAAAACTAAGTTAGGACAGGAAGAGCAAATTGGTTTATAGCTTGAATTTTGGTCCTAGATGTCAACGATGATTTCAGGATTAATTTAAGTCTTAACAGCCGAAACCGGTTTGGGGCAGGTAGTTGGGCTTACTACCCCCTACCTTATGTGATTTTTTATTTTCTATTTCATGTATTAAATTGTGGGTTTCCACCTTCCCTACTGGCTTTTCTTTGTTTTGGATTTTTTTATTTAAGTCTTCTAAAATATTCCTAATAAGTGTAAGAATAAGTTTTATTTCCATTTGTTCATGTTTTACTGTTGATCCTTCATCAATTCCCAAATATTTACACACTTCCACTTGCTCAAGTTTTTACATCACATTCTTGTCTCAAAAAAAGAAGTTATGTTCTTACCATAACATTCCATCTGTGTTGATCTTCATTCATTACTGATGGTTATTGGTCCCGTCCTCAGAACAGAGTCGGCAATTATAATAAGCTCGCGGCAGCCAAAAAACACTTGAGCTAAGCTTACCCATAGTGCCTCCTCTATCATCTCAGAACGAGTTTGCCCGTAAGAAAGAAAGCGTAGGCTTTATTTGAGCAAATTCCTTATCACGGAGCTTGGGCCAAGTCTGAACCTGCAGGAGTCTTTCGGAGGGGGTAGGAGACTGGGATGTAATGAATGAATGAACACCACCACCACAAATGAAACGTTATGGTAAAAACATACCAAAAGCAAAGAATAAACAGTCCAATAAACTCAGAGAAAAGAAGAACCCAACAAACTGGAACCAAAAACTGTAGAGGGTACCAAACTGGTAATGCGTACGGAAACTGTCTCTAGTTTCCGAAATGCTGACAAATTCCAAAAGTTTGTAAATACAAGTACCAACTGTCCATAAAGTAAAAAAGCGTTGAATGCTGTTAAAAAAACGCCAAACCAAGTAATTTCCAAAAGGATCTTTTATTCGACAAAGACAAAATTAGAATCCAAGGTAAACCAAGCACTTTCGCCTGTACTATGCCAGGCTTTTTCAAGGTTAAAATACAAATGTGGCCATGCTGGTTAAATACACAGGCTAATAAGCCAATTTAACAATTGAGATTCAATTAGCATCCACATTTAAAGTGCCAAAGTGCTACATCTTTCTGTGTGAGATTCTGGTGAAGCTATTGAATAAGCTTC
Organism: Protopterus annectens; assembly: GCF_019279795.1. NCBI lineage: Eukaryota > Metazoa > Chordata > Ceratodontiformes > Protopteridae > Protopterus > Protopterus annectens. Next base: position 1,243,129,357 of record NC_056735.1, on the reverse strand, counting down.
ATACACTGTACATTTCTTATATGTTACTAGTATGAATAAATGCTTTTAATATTTAGTACATCTACTTACTATAAAAATTAATTCATTACTATTAAAATAAAACATAAAAAATAAAATATAAATTATGTAAAATAACTAAAAAAGTATCTACATAATAAATACTTACATATACTTAATGTAACATTCTCATACCATTTTGTACTGAAAGCGTTATTATTATTAACTTATAAAAGTAAGATGATTTAATTTACCAAAATGTTCTGAATTTGTGTATCAATATTCCATTATTTAATTCATATTTCATTTGATAAATTATACCTTTGTTTAAATAAACTCATGCCCAAGTAAAATTCAAATATACACAAATTCATTTATAACATTTTCTTTTTACCAACTTTTTTGCTATATTTCTTGTTGTATTTATATTGAAGTTTACAAAATGGACATAAAATAAATGTTAAAGAACACTTATAATTTGTTTCTTTTCACCTTTAGTATACTGTTAATACTGATGCTATCATTCATACCTGGGTTTTTAGAGGCATCTAATTTTAATTGCCAAATTAACTCCCTGGTTTCTAAATAACTTTCCCAGTCACCTCCTTCTGGGGTCAATTGTGACCCGTTCTAGGACAAAAAATTTTAAAGTCATGTTAGTACATGTTAAGGAATGCTTGAAAAATGCATTTGTATTTTTCTTTTTTTCTATCTCATATGTGTGTTCATAAATTCTTTTTTTAAGCATTCTAGTAGTTTTCCCTACATAGAAGCCTTGACAGAATGTGCATATACCTAAATACACCACTCCCACTGTATTACAGTTGTGGTAACCTGATGACCTTAAAGTACAATTCCTAGATGGCAAGGATACTTCCGCAGCATTCAAAAGGTAATTGCACTGTTTACACATACCACATTTGTATGTACCATTCTTTCTATGAGAGGAGATAGTGCTCGTCAGTTGTCTTAAGTTAGAATTTTGTTCAAACATTCCTTTTAAGTTAGTATCACGTTTTCAAACACATGTTAGTGTTTCAGGTAAATAAGCTTTAATCTGCTCCTGCATAGTTAGCATAGGCCAAAAAGCTTGCAGGGTATTTTCTATGTAACCTGAATCGCTAGTAAATGTGTAAATAAAACTTTTCTGTACTTCATTTTGCCCTTTAACGTTGGTTGTTGGAAGTGGTAGTCCTTTACTAAGAAGGGAAAGAATTTAGAATCTCTTTTCTCTAGTACTTCTTTTTGTTACTGATTTGATTAGCTGTATAGGATAGCCTCTTTCTACAAACATTTTTGTTAAAAATGTAACTTCTTCCATTAAAGCTACTGTTGTACTGCATATTCTGGATGCTCGAATCAATTGACTTCTAATTATTCCCTTTTTGGTGTAATTAGGGTGTGAACTATCAAAATGTAAAAATGTGTTCGAAAAAGAAGGCTTCCTATAAATGCTTGATTGGAAGTGTTCACTTTCTCTATCTTTAGTTAGAAGGATATCTAAGTAGTGCAGTGAATTACTACTGAGTTCGTAAGTAAATGATAAAAAATCAGTAGTTGTATTAATGTAACCAAAAAACTCCAAAAAAGTTTCCTTAGAACCTTGCCATAAGATACATATGTCATCCAGGTAGCGTTTGTAAAATAAATAAAATCTGTTTTTTCCATTTAGTAGAATGTATAAAAGTTTGCTCCCATTTGTGTAAAACAATGTTTGCATACGATGATGCACAAGGGGAGCCCATAGCTACCCCTTTGTTTTGCCTAAAAAATTCCCCATTGAAAAAGATGTAGTTGTTGTTTAAAATGATTCCCATAAACTCAATGAGTATATTAATCTGATTATTACTTAAATTACTTAAATTGGTTAGAATATCAGAGAACCAATCTAATCCTATCTCATGGGGTATACTTGGGAACAGTTCAACTACATCTATTGCGATCATTAATACATCTCTGCTACAAATGTTCAATGGAATACTGGCAAGAAATTCCCAAGAATCTCTGCAAACATATGGGAGTTTTGAAACCACAGATTTAATACTGTGTTCAACATATTTACCTAGTGGTTCTGTAATACTATTAGCTCCAGCAACATTTGGCCTAAATTTCAAAGGTGTAATACCTTTGTGAACTTTAGGTATGCCAAATAGTATAGGGGTTTTTGGATGTGGTACATTTAGGTAATTAAATAGTTCTTCATTTATTACCCCTTGAAGTAAATGGTCATTTAAAATGTATCTAATATTAGCTTGTGCAACATTTAATTCGTTAATAGAGGCCTGTTCATATGTCTCAGTATCTTGTAGTATGTCATGCATAGCGTTGTCATAGTCAAGTAGGTTCATAAGCACCATCTATACATGTAATCAATTTTAAGGAGACCCATAACTCCTTTGGAATGGGGAATATATAATCTTGGTATGCACTGATTTTTATAAATCATTTGAAGGGCGTGAAGTATCCTTCTCGTTCTTGTTTTCCTCTCTAATCTATCCAATACCTTTTGGGACCAGTCAATCACTTCAAAACTAAGTTAGGACAGGAAGAGCAAATTGGTTTATAGCTTGAATTTTGGTCCTAGATGTCAACGATGATTTCAGGATTAATTTAAGTCTTAACAGCCGAAACCGGTTTGGGGCAGGTAGTTGGGCTTACTGCCCCCTACCTTATGTGATTTTTTATTTTCTATTTCATGTATTAAATTGTGGGTTTCCACCTTCCCTACTGGCTTTTCTTTGTTTTGGATTTTTTTATTTAAGTCTTCTAAAATATTCCTAATAAGTGTAAGAATAAGTTTTATTTCCATTTGTTCATGTTTTACTGTTGATCCTTCATCAATTCCCAAATATTTACACACTTCCACTTGCTCAAGTTTTTACATCACATTCTTGTCTCAAAAAAAGAAGTTATGTTCTTACCATAACATTCCATCTGTGTTGATCTTCATTCATTACTGATGGTTATTGGTCCCGTCCTCAGAACAGAGTCGGCAATTATAATAAGCTCGCGGCAGCCAAAAAACACTTGAGCTAAGCTTACCCATAGTGCCTCCTCTATCATCTCAGAACGAGTTTGCCCGTAAGAAAGAAAGCGTAGGCTTTATTTGAGCAAATTCCTTATCACAGAGCTTGGGCCAAGTCTGAACCTCCAGGAGTCTTTCAGAGGGGGTAGGAGACTGGGATGTAATGAATGAATGAACACCACCACCACAAATGAAACGTTATGGTAAAAACATAACTTCTTTATCTGATATTGTTAATCTTCATTCACTACTGATGGGACAGAGTCCCTAACTACTTTATGTCCTGGGAGGCCCTATGGAAGGATAGTCCTGAGCACCACTGAACCAAAGGATGCTCTCCCCCTGGAGACCAAGTCCAATTTGTAATGAGTGATAAAGGCATGAGGAGTAGCCCAAGTTGCTGCTGCACAAATGTCATCCATGGAAGCTGCTGAATGGATGTCAACAGATGTCACGACTGATCTGGTTATATGCGCTTTGACCTTATTTGGTAGAAGAACTTTGTTCTGTTGGTAGATAAAGGAAATACAATCTCTCAGCCATTTAGCTAAAGTTGCTTTAGAAACATATTTCCTCAATTTTGATCTTGAGGATACGAATAATTGGTCAAATTTCCGTAGTGATTTAGTCTTGTCCACACAGAAATTTAATTGTCTATGCACATCAAGGAAATGCAGGCAATATTCTCCTTTATTAGAAAAATTGGAAAAGACGACTGGCAGGTCAATTGTTTGATTAATAGTCAAATCTGAAATAACTTTGGGTAAGGAGGAGGGATTAGTCCGGAGTGATACTCTGTCTTTATGAAAACCATGCAAGGACGTTTTATGCACAAAGCTTGTAGTTCAGATATTCGCCTTGTTGAGGTAATAGCTACCAAGAATAATTTTCCAGGATCAAAATTTCATATCGTAAGTGGCAGCAGGCTCGAAGGGAGGACAAGTCAAGGATTGTAGCACCAATCTCAAATTTCAAGGTTCAACTGGCTCTCTGAATGGTGGTCTAATGTGCATGACACCTTCCAAAAAGGTTTTACAGAGATGGTGAGATATCAAGGACGAGTCCTGGAAGCCATTGTGGAAGTTTGAGATGGTCGCTAGGTGTACTCGAACAGTGGAAGCTGCTGCTCCAGAATGGAGGTGGTTTGATAAATAGCCCAGTACAGAACTCACTGGAGCCAAGAAGGGGTCAAGTCTTTTCTCTCAAGACCAAATTATGAATCTTTCCATTTGCTAAGGTAAAGTTTCCTGATGGATGGTTTGTGGGAAGCCAGAAGAATGTTTTTATACAGGGGAGGATAATTATTCTGCCTGGTAATTACTGGAAGTGGAGGAAGGAGGAACAGAGCTGTCAGCTTGAGACTTGGTGTCTGGGTGGCTCAACCCTTGCGGATTGGATCCAGAATCCATGGTTGGTGGAGCAGATGAGGCCAAAGGAAGGTAAACCAAACTTGTCAGAGCCAATAGGGAGCAATGAGATTTATTTTGCTTCTCAACCGAAGTTCCATGGGCCAATTGTGTATTAGAGCATCCCTTGGGGACTACCCCTGACAGGGGGGGGGGATCAGGGCAAAGTAGCTACAACATTTGTGGTTTGCTGGGGATGCGAACAGATTGCAGCAAGGCTGGCCCTAGTGTCTGAAGATCTTTGTCGCTATGACAGGGTTGAGGGACCACTCGTGTGGCAGGAGAATCCATCTGCTCAGCTAGTCTGCAATTATGTTGGAATCCCCAGAAATGTGCATTGTTATCAGAAAGCAGTTGGAAGATATCACCCTTTGCCAAATTATCATGGCTTCTTGACACATTGGCTAGGATTTGGATCCCCCTTGTTTGTTGATATAACAGACTACGGACATGCTGTCCAACTGGATAGCAATTGCCCCTGATGGGAGGACAGATTGGAATGCTTGCAAAGCAAAAGCACTGGCTTCAGTTCTAAAACACTGATATGCAGGTTGGCCTCCATGGGAGACCAAGTGCCTTGGACCGTCTTCCCTGGAAATGTCCCCCCCACCCCATCTGGGAAGTGTTGGTGGTCACTATGGCCTTGGGTTGAAAGGGGGCAAAGGGATGAATACATAGGTCTTCTTCTGGCTTCATCCACCAAATTAAGTCTGGTTTCCATTGATTTGTTATGCAGATCTGAAAGGACAAAGGATGACCGCTGTGCTGCTAACAGCAATTGTATGAGTCTCATGTGTAGTCTAGCTAGGGGAACTATAGTAATTCATGCTGCCATTGATCCTAGTAGCTGAAGGACTGCACAAGCTGCAACCTTATCCTGAAAGAGCATCACCCGGAGTTGAGACCTTAGTCTTTGTAACCTGTGAAGTGGAAAGGCGACTAGGCAAGGCTGTGTGTCAAAAGTTGCTCCTATGAATTCCAGATTCTGAGTAGGAGTCAATTTGCACTTTTCTTCATTTATTTAGATCTCGAAGGATATTACTAGCTTTAAGGTGTAATGTAAGGCTGTAATTAGCAGACGCTGGTAGGGTCAGTAAGGAGCCAATTGTTTAAATACAGAAACACCCTGAATCCTTGCAGTCTCAAGGTGAGCTGTTACTACTACCATGCATTTGGTGAACACACTGGGGGCCGCAGAGATACCAAAAGGCAGCGCTTGGAATTGGTAGTGATCGACTCCCAGCTGGAAGCAGATTAATCTTCTGCAGCGTTTGTCCATTTTTATGTAGTAATATGCAGCCTGGAGATCTACTGATCACATTGAATCATTTTTCTCCAGAAATGGAAAGAGACTGAACAGTGATCATCCAGAATTTCCTCTTACAAACTTGCTTAGGATGCTGAGGTCTAACATTGGCCTCCAGTCTTTTTTGACACTAAAAAGAACCTTGAATAAAATCTGAATTCTATCTGGTCTGGTGGGACTGTTTGGATAACTTTTTAGAAGCAGCTTTTGTATTTCTTTTGCTGCTGCTTCCCGTTGACTGGGTGGGACGTCTGGAATTTCCTTTGTGGCTTTGGGAAAGAATCAAAAGGAATGTGATAACCTCTGGTAATTATCGCCTGCACCCAAGAATCTGTTAAGGATTGCCAGGCAAGGTGGTGCAGAGAGAATCGTCCACTGACTGCTTCCAGAGGTAAGCAATCGGGCCGCTCTTCAGGAGTGCTGATAGGGCTATCCAGAGAGAGAGTCTCTATATCCCTGATTACACGGACCCTTCCCGGGGGGGGGGGAACGACTCACCACGTGTGTCGCAGAAAGGACCCTAGGCTTTCCTGTACCACATCTTTCCACTCCTCTGATTCTTAGAGAAGGATCACTGGGGGGTGGAAAAATGCACGCCCACGGCAGACACAGTCTTGCCGTCCTTTTCACACCTGGCTGTGTCTTTTACCTTTGGGCCAAAAAGAAAGGAAACTTCCACAGGAGCACTGAGAAAGGAAAACTTAAAAGGGTCCGCAAAATCACTTAGGCACATCCAGGCAACATGACATCTCATGACAACGCCTGCACCCGCTGCTCTAGCCGCCCCTTCGTTAGCATGAGAAATCAACCGCATGGCCGCATTAGATAAAGACTCCACGGTGGCAAGCTGTGAGGCAACTTTGTCATGTACCTCATCAGATACTGCTCCTGCTAGTGTTCCCGAGAGTTCCATGATCAGGTCTCTCTGGAGACAGGTAAAATGTGCCAAGTAATTCAAGGACCAAATGACAAAGGTCGATGAAGCATATACCTGCTTCCTTAACCTGTCCATCGCCCGAGACTCCCCATTTGGGGGATGGACAGTGGGACTCTCCTCAGCGAGTTCTCTCCTATTGGCCACTGCCCACCACCATAGCATCTACTGGTAAGCCCTTGGACCAATGGGGGTGATCCTCTGGAGGGGAGAAAGTTTTGTCTGGTCTTTGGAGATAGGTTCAATGGTGTCCAGATTCCTCAATGTGCGATGCACGATGATCTGAACTAGATCTGCAGGCGGGGTCACCCAGTAAGTACAGGATTGAGCACAGAAAGCCTGCAAGAATACAGACTCCTCAGAGGAAGGGTTAGTGGGCTTCCAGTCTCCCTGCGGTTTTATAATTTCCAGTATGTCTCCAAAGGAAACACCTTCAGGGGGTGACCATGGGGACCCCCCCCCCATCGTAATCTGTATATTTGGTAAGGGATTCTTCAGGTGAATTCATGCACTTCCTCTTGCATAATCTCTAACGGGGTACCTCCTCAGTGGGGGCATCTGAAGAGAACTCCAAAGAGTGGGTGCCCTGTGGAAGGGTAACTTGAGGTTTCCAAGCTCGATGTCCCAGGGTAGTGAACTGTCTCAGCTGCAGTTCAGTGGACATGTATATGTGGCATTCTGGCACTGAAGGAACCAGCTGCGAGCCTGCTGAGGCAAATGTCCTCTCTCCATCACCTGGAAAGCAGGCCTGCCAAAAGACGGATGGGGGCCCGGAACTGAGAAAGCCAACCTCGGAACCAAGGTCACACCATGCTCCAACAAGCCCACCCCCAAGGGAAGGAACCACAAGAGGACTTTGTGCCGCCAAGATAACCAGAACCGTAGTAGATAGTGCCGTAGAAAAATAGGTACTGTACTAGGGGTCACAGTGCCAACAGACCAGTCATGATCCCGAGGATAGGTCGGCTCTGACTGAGTTGAGGACCATAGGGTAAGGTTCTGGAGCCATGGTAAAATCTACCAATGGAACCAAAGAAGCTAGAACCGGGATAGGAGTTGGTGTCATGGACTCCGATACCTCCAAGGAGGTCGGAGGAGGAATACATGTCTGAGTCTGTGGAGAAAGTTCCTCGGCTCCAGGTGGGAGGGAGGATTTAGAATTCCTCTGGCCGCCAGGAGCTGATCTATGAGTCTCACTATGTTGAGTTCCGAAAGGCTCCTGGAGGAGTAGGCTGACATCCCAGATGGAGAATCAAGGTGTTCTAGAAAAGGACTCAATAGCTGTCCAAAAAAGATATCTACAGTTGGGGAGTATCAGGTCATAGTTAAGATTTCGCCCTTGGGCGCCATTGTCAAAGGACCAGTAGGTTGTGTGGGGGCGGGTAGTGACCAGAATTGGGGAGACTATTTTTGGTGCTGAGAAGGGCATCAATACTGTAGTAAAGGTTGGTACCGTAGGAGTTGAAGTCTAGGATGGTTCCACAGTCGAGGACGGCACTGTAGAAGGGGTTACAGGTCCTGGTGCCGAAGACGGCACCATAGAAGGAGTTTGATGCTCCAGTGCAGAGATTGCAGAAATCAATTTAGGATGTTTTGCCTTTGGTTCTGTGGAGGACTTAATAGATTTAGTCTCACTGGTATGTGGAGAAGGTACAGACTGACTCCTCTTTTTATGTTCCTTCTTAGGAGGAGTTGAGCCCTCCACCTCAGATAAAGCCTCCGAGAAAGGAGTTTTTAGAAGATCTTTCAGTATTAATTTATTCTTCCTTTCAACGTGCGGGCACTAAAGCCCTTACCTAAGTCGCATGGAGAATGAGCTTCAAGTGCAGTATCCCGAAACAATAAAAACAGGAGAAATGTCAGTCAGAATTTGGCATTTTCCTGCCACACTGATTGCACTGTTTAAAGCTTGTTTGTCCCCTTCTTCTTAGCCATTATTAACAATTTAGTTAAGTCAGCAATGAAGGAAAGGCCCTGTCAGAATAACAGTATATGAAGCAGGCACACCCACACACACACACAAGAAAACGAAGGACTGAATTACCAACAATGGTAATGAAGACATACCCAACAGTTAATGAAAGGAGACAGAAAGGGGATACCAGCAATGGTATTAGAGATTACCACAGAGGCAAGGGAGGCCTGTACCAGCAATGGCATGAAGAAATACCAAAACTGGTAAAGAAACAGAAGAGTGTGTCACTCAACAGGTAGGAAGGATAAGCAAACTATAAATGACTAATATCAAGGTAGAAAAATCTCAAAAGTAAAGAGAAATTATCTAAGTTGAAATATAAATTCTAAACCACTTAGCTTGAGAGCTGTCCTGATGCCTAGTGATACTCTACGTGGCAAACGAGATCTGAGGTGATAGACAGGGGCACTATGGGTAAGCTTAGCTCGAGAGTTTTTTGGCTGGTGCAAGCTTGCTATAACAGTTGACTCTGCTCCGAGGACAGAACCAATACCCATCAGTAATGAATGAATGAAGATTAACATCAGATCTGATGTTTTCTTGGTGTTGCAGCTTTCCTGCTTTAAAGGTTGCTTTTGCACATTTATCAAGACCAGATGACATTCTTATATCATCTGATAAAGTTTTGACTACTTGCAGTTGTGCTTTCAGTTCCTCATTTGATGAGCTATACAGTTTTAAATCATTAACAAAGAGAAGATGAGAAGTCTTCACACTTGGTTGCTTTCTGGGAGCCAAATTATAGCCATGACCTAATCTGTTAAGCAGACAACTTAACGGGTTAAGGGCAAAACAAAAGATCAACAGTGACAGATTCACCCCGGAATATCCCCCTTTGAAATGTTATCCCTGGAATAATTTGTTCTTTATTGTGACTTAACTGCAAAGTGGCTTGCCACTGTTTCATGGCCACAGTGATGTAGTTTATCAGCGTAGGATGTATCTTATACTGTCAAATGCTTTTTTTGTGGTCAATCCACGTCATACTTAAATTCTTCCCCTTTTTACACTTCTCCACTATGACTTTAACAAATTATCCTTTCTTCCATATGAATTTCTTTTACTGTCCTTTTGTTCTATTTCCATAACTGAGCTTTTTTCTAAATGACTATAAACTCTGTTGGCATCACTTCTAGTGTGTAGTTTATACATTGTTGGAAGGCAAGTTATTGGTCTATAATTTTAGAGTAGCTTGCAGGTTCACTCAAGTAGAAGCATTGCTTTTCTTGCCATTAGCCAGGTTGGTGTCTGTTCAGGGTGCGCATATAATTTGTCATTACTCATAGCTAAATGTTCATACAAAGATGTTAATACTTTTAACCAGAAGTCAAGTACTGCATCTGCACCAGGGGGGGGGTTCCAATTAGAGGCTTTTCCTAATTTTGTTTCAATCTCTCTAGCTGTTACTTCATCCCATTTCATATCCTGTACCTTTGAACTTCAGTCCATTTAGTGTCTTTATGTTCCACAGATCTTCATAAATACTTCTCCAAAACAAATCTATTTCTTCTTTTTTTGGTGGTCTTTCAATCCCTTTTACCTTGTTTCCCAGTTTTCTATAAAACTTTTTGGGGTTATCAATAAATTGCTTATGTTGTACTTTTCCCTTATATTTATCTCTATCTTCTAAATTTTTCTGCCTGTGCTGATATTTTTAGTTTATTGTTTGCAATAGTGCACGATAAACCCTGAACCATTATAATACTGTGCATTGCTTTTATTACATCCGAGTATTTTTGTTGATCTGTTCCCTCTTCTATACTCTAACAGTGACATTTCTCTTAATTGCTTTATAGTTTTCTCTGTTCGATACTTCCATGATGGTATTCAATTACTCCCCTTCCTTTCCCTTACTACCCTGTGTTCTTGTGGTAAAATTGTATCTGTTATTAATTTAACTGTACAGTAATATATCCTGCTTACTTCTGTTACATTTCATGGATCTCTATGGATGGTCAATATGTTGACAGTCTTAGTTACTGTGTTCATAGGTAGGCCACTAGGCTATCGGCCCAAGGGCCTATGTAAGCCTAGCCAGCAAGGTTCCATAGCTTACGCCACCCAAGAAAGTTATTTTCCTGCACCACTGTCGAGCAGAGAGACAGAGGTGATCCCCAGGGTGTGTTTTCTATTTCCCATCCACTCATCAAGATTTTTCTTGGAGTGCTAATGAAAAACTTTGCTTGACATAGATGGATTGCTTGTTCCAGTGTATAGGAAGTCTCTGGGATAGGAATCTATCCCTCCAGCGTGTCCTGTTTATTGTGGTGACAAGGTTTAGGTCCGTACAGCGTGTAGCTCTGAGGGACTGGGATTTCCTTAGGTGTAGCATGTCCAACAGCTCTGGGTTTGACATAGCTTTATATGTTAGGCAGAGATCACCTTGGATTAGGCGATATGCTACAGAGTAAAGCTGGAGTTTTTTTGAGGCGGTCAGTGTAGGGCATTTGTTTGAGGCCAGTAATCCTCTTGGTGAGGTACTTCTGTGGCCTTTCCAGCTGCTGCAGATGTCTTGTGAGGAATATTCCAAAAGGGGCATTGTACTCTATAATGGGTCTAATGAGTGACAAGTAGAGGGGAACAATGACCTCTTTTTTCCTGGATGAGAACCCTTTTATGATGGTGTGCCACATAGATGGACATCCTGACTACTGTGGCAATGTGACTATCAAAGGAGAGACTACTGTCCACCTTCTTTCCAAGGTCTCTTATCACGCATTCGGTGTTAAGTAGATTGCTGCCTATGTGGTAGTTCATGGGTACAGAGTTTTTACCAAAGGGGATGACACTGCACTTTTTGGCATTGAGCTTGAGGCCATGGCTCTGTCACCAGGCATCTGTCTCAGTGAGGTCCTTCTGTAGGATGTCCACATCATTTGGGGACTAGACTATGGCTCCTAGTTTGCAGTCATCTGAGAACTTCGTTAGCCAGAGGCCTTCTGTGTTAGCTTGTACTTCAGAGAAGTAGATACCAAACAGGAGAGGTCCCAAGATGGAACCCTGTGGTACTCCACTTGTCACTACTTTGAGGTCAGATTTGGAGTCTGCAACTTTTACAGTGTGGGTTCTGTCAGTGAGCCAGTTGGCAACCCATCTTGTGACGTAGGGATTTATACCTAGTTTAGTGAGTTTAGCTATAATTCCAGAATAGGGGATGGTGTCGAAAGCCTTGGCAAGGTCAAGATAGGCTGTGTGAACCACCTTACCCCTCATCCATGGCTTTGGTGACTGCCTCAAAGTCGTCAATCAGGTTCAGGAGGCATGATCTGTCTTTCACAAACCCGAACTGGGTGGGATCCAGAGTTTGGAGGTTACCACTGCCTTTGTTTATGAGTTCCAAACTTCTGACTTTTTCGGTTTTACTGACCTTCCTTTCATTGATGTTAATATGTCTATCTCTCTTAAACTAAGCAACTTTTTTCTTAGCTCATTTTCTTCTAAACTGAGGGCACATTTTTTGTTCCCCATTTCCTGTGGGCATTCTATAGAAAGTTCTATAACATCTTCCTGTACCACATTCTCTTTAATTTCATCATGTGTCATCTGTTGCTCTGTCATATGGGAACTCGCAGGCCTATCACTCCTCAACATTGACTGTTTCAGAGTTGCCAGAGTTTCCTGTTCCTTCCCTTGCTGTCCAGCTTATAATATTCTGTATAGCTGTTTTTATTCTCCTTAAGGATCTGCAACCAAAATCTCACTCTCTATGTATTTGGAACTTCCCCCTGCTTCATCATCATCCCTTTTTACCTTGAACTATAGCTTTCTGCTTGTGCTGTGTGTGCTAACCTTAACTGTGCAAGTCTAAAATATCCCTTCAAATAAAGGAATCCTAAACCTTGTTCTACTGGAAGGATCAACTTATCCCACTTGACTATTGCCCTCTTCCCCTAACAGATAATATTCATAAACTCTATTAGTTACTGTCCACAACTACTTCTCTGGTTGATAAAAATATGCCCGAACTGTATATAAAAAGTACAGTTGTACAAAATCTTACTACTACAGTAGATGACCTTCTCTTTACTGTTGCAGTATTCTTAACCTTAGGGTTATCCCACAAAGGATAGTCCAACATATGGCCAGTATACCAAAGCTTTTAGATCTTGTATGTGCAGACGTCACACATAGGCTCCCTGTACAGGACATAGGGCATAAAGGTGATGTACAGATATAGATACCAGAACTCAATTGCCACAGAATAAAACATTCTCCCATAGCTGGCATTAGGCCAACTAGGCAGCCACCTAGGGCACTGCTCTAAGCAGGGGTACTTTTCCACTATTTACTTTTTTTTTGTAGTAAAGAAATGGTTTCTTTAAAATATGTTGAATGAATACAGAAAAAAACTGAAGAATAAGAAAGTGAGAAAAAGGTAATCTGGATATTGTAGGTAGACCAGGGTGGGGACACCTGGCAGTGTCCCTGTGGAGCCCCTTTTGCCTAGGGCATCAGATGACCCAAGGCCCTGTCTCCATAGGACAAAGAAAGTCATGAATATCCAGAAGGTGAAAATGCAGACAGAAAAGAGGAGACCCTTGCCCAGGAGGGTAACCAAATCAAAGCCCAAAAGGGAAGAGAGAGAGATGAACTCAATACTGTAACAGTGAAGAGAACAGACTGTTACGGTAAAGTTTTACAGAACTGTGCTATGTGCTTCTATATTACTGCTGCAGTATTCTTAACCTTAGGGAGAGCACAAAAAGCTCAAGAAAAGAGTGGGAGTGGAAGGCTGGAAAGAGCCCTCAAAAGTCCATGTAGGATGCCCCTAGCAAAACTTGCTCTGGCCCTAGAAACCAAATCCAATTTATGCTTAGTAAAAGTATGCGCACGGAAGAGCAAGTAGCAGTTTCAAGAATAGAATTGGTGTCCAAACCTTGGAAAAAAGTGTGAGAAGAGTCAACAGCCCTTGTGGAATGAGCTCTAATGAAGTAGACAGACACTTGCCATGAAAAGAACAAAAGGAAATGGCCTTAAGATATCCATGTGGAAATGGTTTGTTGAGAAACAGCCAAACCCAATGTTCTGGTATGAAAAACAAAAAACTCTGGAAAGACTTATGAATGGCCCTAGTTTATCCAAATATCTGGGCTGTCTGTGCAAATCCAAGGTATGCAGGACCCTTTCACTAGCAGACTGAGAAAGAAAAAATGGAGAGTTGTACTGTCTGATTCAAGGACAACTCATCAACAACCTTGGGCATAAAGAGAGGATTACTATGTCCCTGTGAAAAGCCAAAAAAGAAGGAATGGCCATAAGGACCTGAAGCTCAGAAACTAGCTGAGAAGAAAGAGCAATCAATAAGACACAGTCTTCCATGTAGTGCTGCAAACTAGCTGAAAGTGTACGCTCAAAGGGAGCCTGGGTCAACTTTTCCAAAACAAAATTAAGATACCAAGTAGGAGGAATAGGCTTCCTTGGGGCCTAAGATACAGGATGGTGTTAAGAAACTGTTTGGCCTGAAAATGAGAAATCAAAGGATGATTCAAGGGCAGACAGACTGATAAAGCTGACAAATAGGCATTTACAGAAGAACAGGCTAAGCCAAACTGGAGCAACTCACACAAATAGGACAGAACCAGAGGGACCCCCTCTGATAAAGGGTCCTGGTTATGAGCATGGTACCAGACATAAAATCTTTTTCATTTGGACATACAAGACATTCTGGTTGCATGTTTTCTTGCCTCCTGTAAAACCCCAAGCACATTCTCAGAAAAACAGGTGCCTTAAAGGGATCATAACCCTACCACTCACAGTGTCAGTTGAAGAGTGGACAAGTCATGATGGATGAGTGACCCCTTGTATTGCGTGAGGATGTCCGACTGGTGAGGCAATTTGTGTTGATTGCCCTTGGACAGATGGATTAAGAGGGGAAACCAGTGCTGTCTTGGCCAAAAGGGAGTCACTAGCAAGATTTTTGGGGAGTCCAGCTCAATCCTCTACAGGACTCTTGGAAGAGGATGGAAGGAATGCATAGAGAACCCTCCCCTTCCAAGGAAAAGAAAGGGCATCCATCTTCCACACTAGATGCAATAGCACTCAGAACAGAGGGAGCTGCCTGTTCAGAGGCATGCCATAAAGATCTACCTGAGGAATATCCCACTGATGGACTATGTCCAGAAACAAATCTCTGAAGAATCCATTCATGAGCCTGTTTTGGACCTGCTCAAGGAGTCCACTACTAGACTGTGCTCTGAAGGAATATACACTGCCTAAAGAGTTAGCAGATAACTGATAGCTAGATCCCAGGGCTGAAGAGCCAGCCTGCAAAGGTGGCTTTGTACCCCCGTGTTCTTACATACCACATCACTGTGATGTTGTCTGTGTAAACCTTCAGGGGTGCTGGAGAGATCATGGGGTGAAAAGCCTGAAGGACCAGAATTACAGCCCTCATCTCTTTGATGTTGATATGGTTTGATTTCTGATTTGGGGGGGGGGTAAAGGCCTTGAACTTTCAGGTGTCCAAAAGAACCCCCCACCTCAATGTCTGAGGCATCTGTGAACAGAGTCTGAAAGGGCAGGCCTGGGTTGAGGCTAAGATGCTGAATCCACCACTTGAATTCCCGCGTGAGACAAGGAAGGAGATGCCCTCTGAAATCCAGAGGATGCCAATGCTGAAGCCAAAGTGACCTGAATTACCACTGAAACTTCCACATATGCAGTCTGGCAAGAGGGAGGCCATGACTCTCTGCCTGGAATGAGAGGAAGAAGAAAATGAAAAAAAGCTGTCAAGGACAAAATCTTTGGAGGTGGAATAGAGGCCAACATTGGCACTGTGAATCCTGCATTCCAGATGCACGTGAACCTGAAATGAAGTCAGGACAGACTTTTGGAAGTTGATAGTGAACCCCGGGACTTTAAAGGAAAGATGTGGTGAATTCCAGAGCCTGTAAAAGGCAACTGGGAGAAGCCTGAAACAGGTTGTCTAAAGGAAAAATTTGAATGCCTTGGAGCCTGCAAAAGGCAATCACAAAAGTAGTCATTCTGTGAATACCCTTGGGGCAGTAGAAAGATCAAAGGGCAAGGCAAAGAATTGAAAATGAGAGGAAGAAACAGAAGCTTTCTGCAAAGAGGCTGACTAAGGATATGAAGGTAATCATCCTTCACATCCAGGGACACCAGAAAAGCCCGGGACAGCAACAGAGGAAACAGGGTTTGAAGAGGAAGCATCCAAAAAGAAGGAACTTTGAGAAAGGTGTTGAGCAAGGACAGATCCAGAATAGGCCTCCGAGTGCCCTCCTTTTTGTGGAACCAAGAATATTCTGGAGTAAAAACCTCATTCCTAATTGGGGAGGAGAAGGAACTGGCTGAATAGTTTCCTGCTTCACCTGGAATCCAAAATCCTCAGAGAAATGAGAAAACTGCTCAAGATGGGGATGAGTGAAAAGGAGGGAGACACTTCCACACCATAAAGTAATCCTGACGGATGTATAGACAGAACCCAAAAATCTGAGGTGATGAGCTGCCAATTTGGAAGGCAGAGGGAGAGCAAAGGGACAAGGGGAACCTGGCAGAGGGTTGGGGGGGCAAAATATTAAACAGAAACAGGCTGGTCAGAAAGAGAAGGCTTCTGAGCCACAGGGCCCAGAAAGATTTTCAGGAGGAGCTCACCTACCTCCCTTCCTGCCTTTAGTGGCCTGCCGAGGCTGCCTGCAAACAAAAGCAGACCTACTAGGATATTTACTTGGAACTTAGGGATAGGAGATAAATATGTTTAAGGTCCTGCAAAGCTTTACCTTTTTCTTGAAGAGACAAACATATCAGCAGCAGGAGCAGCATTCCCAAAGAGATTCTTATTGTTAATTAATGTTTTTAGGTAATGACAGCAAATGAAGCCATGAGTAATGTCTCAAGGCAGACCCAAAAGCAGTAGCACTGGAAGAAGCATCAGCAGCATTATAGCTGCACTGGACAGAGTGGCAAGTCATCCAAGAGGCAAAACCCAAAATAAAGCAGAAGACTTACCTTTGGAATCAGGGAGGTCAGAAATAACTTGACAAGCCTGGGCAATCAAGTCCAGAATATATCTGGTCATGTGGGTCTGACAATTGATGGCCCTAAAGGCCAAAGTTGATGCTGTATAAAACTTTTCCCATCCTTTCCATTGCCCTACTCTCTTTATCCAAAGGCAAAATCTTAGGCGGCTTGTCAGAGGAAACTGATACCACAGCACGGTCAGCAGGACACAAATAGGAATCAGAATCTTCAGGAACCTTACAGAACCGGTCAGGTTTCTTTAGAGCAGGGGTGGCTGACAATCAGAAGTCTTATTAGAGACAGCTATAAAGGTGTCTAACATAGCAGCCAACACAGGACATACTGCAGAAGGTTTAGGAGTGACCACCTGAAGGAACTCATAATACCTCTTTTGGATATCAGACACCTAAGAAGAATCCCACTTAAAATATTCCATCATTCTGGCTACTGTGTCCCCAAAAGCCAACTCCTCCAAAGGAGACTCTGGGCTAAGGGACTCCTCTTCATCAGAGTCATAACTCAAAGGAGAAAGCATCTGGAGAGAAGACAAGAACCCTTCATCAGACCCAGAATCCTCATCCACACCATCAGGCTGCTTAGACCTCTCGGCAGGGTAGAAGTCCAAAGTGGAGTAGGGAAAGAAACCCCTTGGAGAGGTTTCTGGGCCATTAAAGCATTAAACAAGCTCTGAGTAAACTCCTACCATTCTCTTTCAGGGTCCTTAGGATGTACAAAAGGATGTTTAGTCTTCTGTTTTTTTCTTGGTAGGGATGTCAGCCCTAACACCAGAGGTTCTGAACCTTGATGAGAATTAGAGTACCCAAAATCTCTTCCCAGACCAGAACCTGTTGAATCCCTCTAGGACCCTCCGAGATAATAAACCATGGTTCCCCCTCGACATCCAGAGCAAACAGCTGTAAAGCCTCAGAGGACATGCTAAAGTAAGGAATCATGCTGGCCTCTGACAAGGTCACAGCAGAGGAATCCAAAGTCAATACCAGATGGCATATCACCGGATTCTAGAGAGATGCTGTGGAAGTTGGACAGACAAAGAATCTAAGATTTCTTGACCACCTTCTTACCTAATGGAAGTACCTCTGTGCTAGTCAATTCTGCCATGCTACCCTGGGCTAACTGTTTAAATGTCTGATTTCTTGAGACAGATGGCAGGGAAGACAACTGGCTTCTAATAGTCTTAGGCACAGATACTGTTTGTGATGTTCCCTATGGGGAATCTGCCTTCCACACCGACATTTTCCCTTCTTTGATAAGATGAATTCCAGGTAATCAAAGGAGAACAAGACCAAGAGCAAAAGAAAAAAAAAACTCAAAAGGGCATTTAGCTGACAGTAAGGTATTCTGCACAGCAAAGGGTATTCAGACCAATGAGAGCTGATGACATTCGGACTGGAAGCAAAGTATTTCTTAGTATCTGCATTTGTACTTCACCTTTATGCTCTACATCTCCCGTATGAGGAGCATGTGTGTGATAAACGGCGCATACAAGATCCAAAGGCTTTGGTATACTGGTCTGACATTGAGTTATCCTTTGCAGGAGATCTCCAAGGTTAAGAATACTGCATCATTGACATAGGACATCTACAGTGACAAACATTTTCACTGCCTGTATCTTGCTAGCTATAATCATAAACAAGAGCTTCTGGTTTCTTAGTTTTTGTATTCTTTTTAGTCTCTTCTTACATATCTTTAGCTGCCATAACAGAATCCTTTTTAACCCATACTCCTAAAAATTTCCTCTTACCATGTCCCCATAAATATGGGTACTGATGAACCAGTTCATGTGTGGGTATACAGTTTGTGTCTATAACTTTTATCTTCATTCATTTTTATATCCTGAAAGGTTCAAAACGGTCTCAATGTTCCACAACACTGAGATGTCATTTTCTGGCTTTATCAAGTAAAAAATAATATTGTCTGCAAATAAAGCCAACTTTTCTTTATTTCCATACCAATCACATCCTTAAATTTCTGAGTTCGCCAATGGCTCTAAATGTAACGCAAACAACAAAGGGGAAAGAGAACACCCCTGCCTGGTTCCCCTCCCTCTAAGTTTTGCCTCTGATCACTCGCATATCCTCCTAATTAACCTTATTAATTTATCAAGGAATGCAAATGCTTCCATTGCCCCAATCATAAAATCTCACCTTTCTCTGTCAAATGCCTTCTTTCCATCAAGAACCACCACCAACAGTGATATTTTCTTACATTCTGCTTCACTCTGGATCACTGCTCTAGTAATGTTGCCAAATATTGCCTACCCTCCACAAAAAAAAAAAAAAAAAAACCAATCCAGATTTATCAATTTTGGCACACATTTTCAGTAATAGCTATTAGAAAGGCAAAACACTTTTATAATCATGATTTAAAATTGAAATGTAATGGGTCAACATGAAGCTGGGTCTGATGAGTTTTTACCAACTTTAGGTATTACAGCCACTACACCTTTCTTCCAGGGTATTGGTTCTTCCTCTCCTTTTAAAATACTGTTAAACAAAACCATCCAGATCTTTATCACTTTCTTCCCTCCTGACTTCCAAACTTCCACATTAATACCATCTGTTCCTGGAGACTTTCCCGCAGAGTGGTTATTATACATCACTTTTTTTATCTCATCTCCTCCTATCTTAACTGTTAATTGTTGAGCCTCATCTACCTCTAACCTTGGAAGAGCTGAGTCTTCCATAAATATTTCCATTTGTGCTTTTTCTAGATTTCCACATCACTCTTGTTTATACAAATTTTTATAAATTTTCCAAAATACTTCTAATGCCTTTTCAGGATCTCTAGTTATTTTCCTCATTATAGATTCACTAAGTTTAACAACCTTTTCTACTTTATTCCCAAAGTCATTGTGCTAAACATTTTTGTGCTCTGTAGTCATCATAAAAACATTTGCTTAACAGCAATTTTTCTAAACTCATGCACATTATCCAGATACGCCCTTATTTTCTCTAACACTTTGCATTTGCTCCTCCTCTTGTTCTGTGAGATCCCCCTTATTCTGCAACCGTTGTCAGTCAAATAAAGTTCAAATAATTTCTACTATCCATTTCTTAAATTCCTCTCTTTTTAGCAGGTAAGTGGGGAAGGGCCAGTTTCTTATTTGTACTTTAACCTACATTTTTATCTTAGCTGTTACTGGTGTATCAGCTGAAGTAGTCATTGGATATGTGTCAAAGCTTTCAATTAAATACACATTCCCGTGAAATATAGTCTAGCCCAGTTATTGTTCCTTGAGAAACAATATGTAAATTCCCTCAGAATTTGTTCTACTGAATTCACATCTTTTATACCAAATTTGTTCATAAATTCCTGTAGAAATCTGGTCTTTTTTTTCTTTTCTAGACCCCACCCCCAGATACATCCTCACTGTTGCAAATCAAGTTTCACTCCCCACATATAAATAATACTCCCAGCTGAAAGCAAATGTTTCCCAAAAATTTCCTTAAAGTCCACAACAGCAATTTTTGGTGGAAAATAAACACACGCCAGCATAATCCTCATCCCTTGCCAGTATGCCCTTACAACCACAAATCTAACATTACTATATTTTTTCCTCTATCACTATTGGAGCTACTCTAGCAATTAGTATAAGGTTCATAGGTTGGTACTAGGCTATCAGCCCTAGGGCCTATACAAGCCTAGCCATAACAATTCCCTGGCTATTTCTTCCCACACTATTTACTTCCCTGGACCCCTGTCTAGCAGGGAGACTGACGTGATCCCCGGGGTGAATTTCCTTTCTCCCATCCAATCATCAAGGTTCCTTTTGAAGAGGGCCAAAGAGGCGCTCTGCTTGACATGTATTAGCAGTCTATTGCAGAGTCTGGGGAGTCTCTTGGTCAGGAACTTATCCTTCCAGCATGTTTTGTTTATTGTGATGACAAGGCTTAGATCCCTGGAGCGTGTGGCTCTGAGGGATTAGGATTTCTTTAAGTGTAGCATGTCCAACAGTTCTGGGTTTGACATGGCCTTGTATGCTAAGCAGAGATCGCCTCAGAGTAGACGATATGCGACAGAGTATTGCTGGAGTTTTTTAAGGCAGTCAGCATACGGCATCTGCTTTAGGCCTATGACTCTTAGTGAGGTATTTCTGCGGCCTTCCCAGTTATTGCAGATGTCTTGAGAGGTACATACCAAATGGGGTGTTGTATTCTATAATGGGTCTAATGAGGGATGAGTACAGTGGGACAATCACCTCCATTTTTCAGGATGAAAATCCCCTAGTGATGAGGTGTGGCACATAGGATTTTCTGACTGTTGTGGCGATGTGGTACTGAAGGTGAAACCACTGTCCACCTGTGTCCCTCCCTAAGTGTCTTATCACACTTTCGGTGTACTGCCACCTTTGTGGTAATTCATGGGTACATTATTTTTTTTCCCAAAGGGGATAACTGTACATTTCTTGGCATTGAGCTTGAGCCCATGGCTCTGGCACCAAGCACCTGTTTCTGTAAGGCCCTTTTGTAGAGTATCCACATCATTTGGGGATTCAATAATGGCTCCCAGTTTGCAGTCATCTGCGAACTTTGTTAGCCAGAGTCCCTTAGTGTTGGCCTGCACTTCAGAGAAGTAGATGCCAAACAAGAGAGGTCCCGGGACTGAACCCTGAGGTTCTCCTCTTGTCACTTGTCTGGAGCTGGATTTGGAGTCAGCTACTTTTACAGTGTGGGTTCTCTGTCAGGAAGCCAGTTGGCAACCCATCGAGTGACGTAGGGATTAATGCCCAGCTTAGTAAGTTTATCTATGATTCCAGAGTGGGGGATGGTGTCAAAGGCCTTGGCGAGATCCAGATAGGCTGTGTGGACTGCCTTACCCTCGTCCACGGCTCTGGAGACTGATTCAAAGAAGTCAGTCAGGTTCAGGAGACACGATTGACCCTTCATGAACCCAAACTGCCTGGGGTCCAGTGTCTGAAGGTTGCCAATGTCTTTGTTTATAAGTTCCATGATAATACGTTCCATGGCCTTGCAGATCAGGGTCATCAGACTGATGGGGCAGTAGTTCCTGGGATCCAAGATGGATCCCCCCTTGTGGAGTGGGATAACTGTAGCTGTGCGCCACTCAGTGGGCACTAAGCCTGAGGTGAGGGTATGACTAAACATGACACTTAGGTGAGGTGCCAGTTCATTTTGTAGTTCATGTAGTACACAGCCCGGTATGTCATCTGGCCCAATGGATGCTGTATTCTTAGCCTTGGAGAGTGCGTTTTTTTACCTGTGTGGCCATTATTACTGGAATTTGGCAATCTTCCGGTATTGAGATGGGCCATTTAGGGGGTGAAGTTGGCACTGAATTTATCTGCCAGGATATTGGCAATATCCTTGGGATCAGTATATTTAATGCCATTCTGCTGTAGCTCAGAGCAGATCTGAGCATTGCCATTTAGATTCTTGACATAGTTATAGAATACCTTGTGGCTCTCTTTGGAATCTTTGGCAATTTTATTTTCGTAACTAGCTTTGGAGAATTTTATGAGGGAACTCAGCTTCTTACTGAGGCTGGTAAGGGAGTTATTTGCATCCTGGGATTTTCCTCTTTTCTGCAACAGTTTCTTTCTTTTGTTGTAAAGTTTGTTTATGGCAGGGGACCACCGGATTGGCTTCCTTTTGTTGGAGGAGAGCATCTTGGTTCTATTTGGGATGGCATAATTCATGCACGAGTGGATGTCCTCATACAGTGCCTTAGTGTAGGACTCCACAGTCGAACTTTCAGTTCCCGTCTGCATGGGTGTCATGACGTTTGTAACTTCTGACTTGAGTAGCATGAAGTTGGCTTTGGAGAAGTTTTTTATGGAGGTTTCCTTACTGGGGGGGGGGGGTCGGATGTGGATGTTAAGGGTGATTGGCTTATGGTTTCACCTGACCAACAAGGGGGTGACCATAGGTGTGAAGCATCGATTTCCCATGTTGGTAATGACCAGGTCTAGGATATTGGAGCCCCTGGTGGGACTATGGATTAGTTGATCCAGGGCATTGGAATTCATGAACTCCAAGAACCGTTGGGCAAAGGTGTTGATTCACAAGTAGTTTTCCTAGTTAATGGCAGGGTAGTTGAAATCACCCAGTATTAGGGTGTTTGGTTTTATATTAATATTTTCCAGTATGTATAGAAAGGTGTAGTGAGAATCTTGGGGCATGGTGGGGAATCTGTAGCAAGCTACAATTTGGATTGCAGTCTTATCTAGTACCTTAAGTATATATATACCTGAAGTATTCCTCTTTTCCTTTTTCCCTGATACTATACTGAGTATCTCTCCCAAAATCCTCTCTCTCAAATTCACATGCTCATTTCTTTCAAACACTGTCTTCTGTAGTATTGCTAATTGTACTCTGCATTTCTTAATTCAATACTATTTATTTTTTCAACACGTGGAGGAACACTTGCAGATAAACGCTCCTTATCCAGGAATAAAATAAACAAAGTTTGATAGCAAGTGGATAGGAGCGAAGCTAGACAGCAAACAAATATAGTTCAAGTCCAACACAAAGCCCTTCAGAGTTTCAAATATTCCAGGTAATCCAAATAGAACCACCAAGTCCTGTGGTAAATATTCTTTATTCAACAGACAAGCGATTTCGCTGAGTACAGCTTCTTCAGGTCAATTCAAAAAACAAAGTCAAGTCCCATAATATATAGGTAATCCAATTAAATTGCAACAAAGTCAATTAAACATTTAAAAGGGAAATGTAATGTTAATAAAGACTTATAAAAACATATAAAATATTACTTCAAATTAAAACCTCTATAGCACTTATAATAAAAACATATATGTGAGAACATGTAAGGGACAAATATGTGTATAAGTGGAATTGTATAAGTTTATTAAACCAATATACTAGTGTGTACAAGACTCACAGATACAAGAGCTGGTCTATTATGTTATTCCTAGTTACTGTTATGTGATGCAGAATGTCTATTTAATGTGCCTACGTCTCCTAAGCCTGGGTTTGATGGATGCTCTCTCATTCAACCCTGATCCATGGTCAGCCCTCAATCTAACTATCCAATCACTCTCCCTGCTTTCAGTGTAATTCCTTAGGTCACCTCCTCTCTTGTTCGGGTGACAACCTCTAGGGCTCTAAACAGAAATGTATGTGTGTGGTCATTATTGCTAACATGCTTGGCTAAGGCATTGTGGGTCAATCCTTTCCTTATATGATATGCATGTTCTCTTATTCTGTCCCTAAATTTGCGGTTCGTCTTTCCCACATAAAAACTGGTACATACCTGACATACTGCAAGATATATCACATTGCTGGTCATGCAGTCAGCAGTAGCAGTGGTATCAAAAATCCTTCGTGTATCAGGATGTACAAATTCAGTGGAATTGTCAATGTATGAGCAGAAATTACAATGTCCACAAGATACTGTGTACTGTCTAGTAGTTGTAACCTGCTTAACCTGTCTCGGATAACATAGTATCCTCTTAAGATTTTTTCTGTTCCTATATTGGAACTTTGGGGCGTCACCAACAATGTCCCTAATGGCATTGTCAATCTTGAAAATTTCCCAAAATTTACCAATTATTTCTCTCATCTCAAAATGATCTGATGTAAAAGTAGTGGTAAATTTCACTAATTTGAAGTAATATTTTATATGTTTTTATAAGTCTTTATTAACATTACATTTCCCTTTTAAATGTTTAATTGACTTTGTTGCAATTTAATTGGATTACCTATATATTATGGGACTTGACTTTGTTTTTTGAATTGACCTAAAGAAGCTGTACTCAGCGAAAGCGCTTGTCTGTTGAATAAAGAATATTTACCACAGGACTTGGTGGTTCTATTTGGATTACTTGGAATATTTGAAACTCTGAAGGGCTTTGTGTTGGACTTGAACTATATTTGTTTGCTGTCTAGCTTCACTCCTATCCACTTGCTATCAAACTTTGTTTATTTTATTCCTGGATAAGGAGCGTTTATCTGCAAGTGTTCCTCCACGTGTTGAATAATATTTAATCCTTCAGTACACTTGCAGGAGCGGACGTTGATTGCATCAGTATTTTTGTTACATTTGCCTTACATTTGCGTTGCTTCAATCGATATGGCTAACATAGAATTGGACTACATTCCTCAAGGTGAACACCAGAGGAAAGAAGTCCTTATGAGGAGGTTTAAGCAGTACCTGGATGGTACTGCTTCTTTGCCTTGGCAACTAGAGAGTCTGGCGCCGAGAGATGACATCACGAGAAGGACTGTCGATATGGAGAAGCTGCACAGGCTTCTTGATGAGACTGAAAGAAGCTTCTTTAAACTAAAGAGGCTCCAGATACAGCGACTGCATTTGCAGTTTTGTATTGACAGAAATATCGTTCCACGAGGTTTGCGGATATTCAACATGCCCAGTCAGGGCCGAGACTACCCAGAATTGCTGTCAGCTTGGCAAAAGCTGAACCTGGATGCTAGTCGGAGGTATATGGAGCTTCTGATTACTTTTTTTGAACCAGAGGAGACAGCGTTGACTGTGGATATTAATAATAAACTGCCATTTTCAGCGAGTTTGCAGAAGGTACAGTGCAACCACTTTTTGAGAACATGTTAGATAGTGTGTTAGCACTAGAGCGCAAACTAATGCAACAGAAAAAACATAAAATAATAAGAGATTTAAATGATTTTAAATTAGGCCATGTCTTCACATGGCCTAGGAATAATTTTAATTCTGATAATGTTTCTGGTATAGATAGTGATGTACAACCTAATATTACTGCTGATAATAATGTGAACAGGAATGTGCATATGAGACACCAGAACTTTAACTCTGGAAACAATATGAGTGTTATGAGAGATGTGAGAACATCTTCTGTTAATTTAATGGGAACAAGTGATGTAATTACTGATGGAAATGTTAGTGCAACACAGAATATATGTCCTATTGGTGACATTAATGTTGTGGAGAGTGTCAGGACTGAAGGTCAGATATATATGAATGGTGCTGTCAACATTAGACACAATGACACTTTGCAACAGCAGGGGAGGGATGTGGAGGTGGATGGAGTCACATCACACATTGATTCTATTGACCCTGCAGGATCCACAGTGATGACCAACACTGATTCTAATGATGTAATACACTTAGTGCATCCCAGTATGCATACTGGAACCAATCTGTATCCTGAGGTACAAATAGTTAAAAATAAGCCCGTCACTAGTAATAACAAGGACATATGTCCAGGGGGCATAACCAGACCAAAAGAGCAATGTAATCAGATGAACTTACATTCTGATTCATCTCTGAATGTTTCTTTTCCCCTTCCGGTTCGTTTGGAGAAGGGTCCCAGACGTGCACGATCCATGAGTCGTGGACGACAGAAAAGGAAACTTTCAGAGGAACTTCCACAGAATCAAACCTTAAAGAAGATGTGGAACAAAGACAGACGCTGATACGTAATCTGTCTGATAGACTCTTGACTGAAGATGATGTTTCACTATTAAGTAAAGGGATGAATTTTATACCCAAATGTACAAGTAATATCACTGAAACTATGGTAGATTTGAAAGTATTTTGTAGAAATGTCATGCTCAGGTTATTACATAAGGGGACTGGACCTAGTGAACAGACGAAAGGTGAATTTGTTTTTAAAAATCTTAGTGATTATGTTCCAGTTAACCACCCACTAATAGAGACATTTCAGCGTCTCACGGAAGAAGAACTTTACAAATATTATGATGGCAATATACAAAGGAAGTCTTATAGGAGAGACAACCTTACATATAATGAAAGAATTAGTCTTAGGGATTTAAAGGATGACCATTCTATTGCTGTTAGACCTGCAGACAAGGGAGGACGTGTGGTGGTAATGAACACCCTACATTATTACAACTCAATGAATGATATGTTGAGTGATTGTTTTTATCAGATTGTTACATCTGAGATGACGAAGGATACCATAAGGCTGATAAAGGATACTCTATTAGACATTCATTTGAGTGGACTAATAGATAGAGACCTATATGAATACTTGATTATTAAAGAACCTATGATGCCAGTTATCCATGGTCTCCCTAAAATTCACAAAGATGCCGCTAATCCACCCATGAGACCTATTGTCTCTGGTCGAGGATGGGTCACCGAGCATCTCGGTATACATAGAAAAGAATTTAAGACCCATCTTGAATAAAAATACATGTGTATTAAGAGATTCGAAACAGTTTCTATTGGACTTCTACGAATGCCTCAAGAGTCATGAGTCAGTGGGTGATTATATTTTTGTGACAGTTGATATACAGTCGCTCTTCACTGTTATCCCCAATCAACTTGGACTCACTTATATATCTGACTATTTACATACACATAGTGATTACAGTGAAGTGAAAATAGATTTATTGGTTAATTTCTTAGAACTAATATTGGAGAACAACATTTTCATGTTTGATGATGCTCTTTATAGGCAGGTTGATGGCGTAGTTATGGGAACACCTTGCGCTAATAGCTACGCCAATATGTTTTTAGCCTGCTGGGAAGAGAAGGTACTATTCAATTTAGAAGCCTTCAAACAACATGTTATATTGTTCCGGTGTTTTGTGGATGATGTCTTTGTTCTATGGAATGGCACTGTGGAGCAATTGGCATTATTCTTGAATGATGTGAATGGTTTAACTAATTACCTCACATTTACTATGAATTTTTCATTAGATAAGATTGAATTTTGGACCTGTATATAGAGAAACTATCGGATGGCTTGATCAATACTGGTGTTTTCAGGAAGACGTGCTATAGCAATTCTCTATTATTGAGATCTAGCATGCATCCCTCTTTTGTTTTTAAAAATATTATTAAGGGCCAAGCCATCAGAGCCTCTAGACTGAACCCGACTGAAGAGGGCTTTGACATGGAATTGGTGAATTTAAAAGGGAGATTGCTAGATAGAGGGTATGGTATTACTGAGATTGAGGACAATCTACATAATATACATGATTTAAGACATACAGTAGCAGCACCCTATTTTGGACCGAATGAGGCTATAGACACACTTGGTAGAAATACACCTACTACCACTACTTCACCAGTTGTGAAATTTACCACTACTTTTACATCAGATCATTTTGAGATGAGAGAAATAATTGGTAAATTTTGGGAAATTTTCAAGATTGACAATGCCATTAGGGACATTGTTGGTGATGCCCCAAAGTTCCAATATAGGAACAGAAAAATCTTAAGAGGATACTATGTTATCCAAGACAGGTTAAGCAGGTTACAACTACTAGACAGTACACAGTATCTTGTGGACATTGTAATTTCTGCTCATACATTGACAATTCCACTGAATTTGTACATCCTGATACACGAAGGATTTTTGATACCACTGCTACTGCTGACTGCATGACCAGCAATGTGATATATCTTGCAGTATGTCAGGTATGTACCAGTTTTATGTGGGAAAGACGAACCAAATTTAGGGACAGAATAAGAGAACATGCATATCATATAAGGAAAGGATTGACCCACAATGCCTTAGCCAAGCATGTTAGCAATAATGACCACACACATACATTTCTGTTTAGAGCCCTAGAGGTTGTCACCCGAACAAGAGAGGAGGTGACCTAAGGAATTACACTGAAAGCAGGGAGAGTGATTGGATAGTTAGATTGAGGGCTGACCATGGATCAGGGTTGAATGAGAGAGCATCCATCAAACCCAGGCTTAGGAGACGTAGGCACATTAAATAGACATTCTGCATCACATAACAGTAACTAGGAATAACATAATAGACCAGCTCTTGTATCTGTGAGTCTTGTACACACTAGTATATTGGTTTAATAAACTTATACAATTCCACTTATACACATATTTGTCCCTTACATGTTCTCACATATATGTTTTTATTATAAGTGCTATAGAGATTTGAAGTAATATTTTATATGTTTTTATAAGTCTGTATTAACATTACATTTCCCTTTTAAATGTTTAATTGACTTTGTTGCAATTTAATTGGATTACCTATATATTATGGGACTTGACTTTGTTTTTTGAATTGACCTGAAGAAGCTGTACTCAGCGAAAGCGCTTGTCTGTTGAATAAAGAATATTTACCACAGGACTTGGTGGTTCTATTTGGATTACTTGGAATATTTGAAACTCTGAAGGGCTTTGTGTTGGACTTGAACTATATTTGTTTGCTGTCTAGCTTCACTCCTATCCACTTGCTATCAAACTATTTATTTTTTGTCTACACCTGTAAGGTCATTCACGTGCTGAAATACGTTTAGTGCAGCCATTTTGCTAATAAGTTATTATTCCCACCCAACATACACGGCAGATTTTTTAAATGTCTATTTTTAGCCTTTTGTTATACATGTACCCAGTTATTTGGCAGGCTGATCTTTTATATGGTTGTTGCTTGTCATCTCCATTTGAACTGGTCACATTTTACAATACATTCTCTTTTATAAAAGGACCACAACAGCAGTTTTTGGTGGAAAACAAACACATGCCAGCATAATCCTCATCCAGCTAGAGCTTGAACTGCTTTTTGCTGAAGTGTTGCAGGATTCTTCCCAGTAGTCAGTGTTTTCTCCTCACCTTTTCTAGATGATATTCTTTCAGGCTCTCCAAATTTCTTCTTTAGAAAGCTGGCTATCCAATGCTCAGCTCCTACTCAACCCAAGTAAGACCAAACTTTTCCTATTTCAACCTTCCAAAGCCACCCAAAACAACCCCCACTTCCAACATTCTCGCCAAAGACAATAACATCATCTCTCCATCAGTGCACATAAAATTACTCGGTGTGGAAATAGACAACAAACTTAGATTTGACACCCACATATGTCTTGCAATAAAAAAAAGTTTACAAGAAACGTGGTGCATTATATCGAAGCTGCCAATTCCTAACCAAGGCGGCTAGAATCTCCATAGCCAATTTCCAGCTAATCTCCACCCTACTCTATGCATCCCCAAAACTTACCAACCTTAGACAGACAGACCTACACAAGCTGGATGCTTGTTACAACAAAATTGCTAAATTTGCCACTGGAACCTCCTACTGCAGCCATCACTGTATCTCCCTTAAAGAACTAAGCTGGCTAGAACTCCCACAACTCCTTCACTTTAATCTGAATCTCACCCTCTCACAAACTTATTAACCACCCCCTTAACATCCCTTCCCTTGAAACCCTTCTCCAACCCTATCACTCCACTAGGTCCCTAAGATCAAGCAAAAAAAAATCAACTCACTTATCAAACCCAAAAAACGCAGCTCAGCAGGAGAAGCCATGTTTTCATGTACCATATCTAAACTTTGAAACAATCTTCCACCCTCTATAAACTACTCTACCTTCCAACAGCCTTTTCAAGACTGCGCTCAAATTCCACTTAAATTTGCACTGGTTTAGTCCTTGTTCTAATCCAGTCTAACACCCCCACCCTTACCTCCCCCCCAACTCGACTCTTAATCCAACTATACTACCGCCCCTACTAACCACAGTCAGAATTAGCTAGTTGTCTTTACATACTTTAAAATCTTGTCTGACAACTTTGTTATTAATATAATAAATGACAAGAAACTATCTTAACTTGCAACATTTACTGCATATACTGTTGATCAATATCTTGTTGTAGTAAAGCCAACAACCTGTAATGTTGTTTACTATTGCTGCAACTTTGTATCTCTATTTATCATGTACATGATGTAGAGTTTTTCTCCCCAGGCATCTGCTGAAAAAGGACCTGCGTCCAGTCGGAATTTCCCGGTAAACAAATGTGAATAAATAAATAAAACAAAAACTCAAAAATAACCCCCAGAATGCCCCCACAACATACCAACTTAAACATACAAAACTATGCACATCTTCAAATAATGATGTTTAATCCTCCTAATAGGAACAACTTTCCCAAATCGACAGCTGCCCACACAGGCAAAACCTAACCTAAAATTAAAGGCATGCATGCTACAGCCTGTGCTTCTCACTTACACTACTTGCTGACTGTTCATGTCTCATCTTCATTTCCCTCCCAGATGTGAAAAAAACTTGTATGCTTTCAGAAAACATTAACCTTTAGCTCCAAGAAAAGGTGTACTGGCCATCCTTAAATAAAACAATTATATACTGTTCTAATAAATGCATTACAGTAGTTACCAGAAAAGATGCTAGCTCTTATTCACTTCCAATAATTAGAAAGTATTTTTTACTCAACTGCTTGCTTGCCCTTGTACCTTTTAATTTCATGTTTCTCCCAGTAAATCTCCAGATCTCTCTATTTACTGCCTTCATCTTTAGTCAGCATGTTTCCATGGAAACACAATATCAAAATGTAGAGCTGCCCTCAGTTACTTGATGCCAGGTCTTGCACCAAAGCTGGAGCTTGAACTGCTTTTTTGCTGAAGCGCTGCATGATTCTTCCCAGTCAGTGTTTTCTCCTCACCTTTTCTAGATGATTT
Source organism: Protopterus annectens (assembly GCF_019279795.1). Lineage (NCBI taxonomy): Eukaryota > Metazoa > Chordata > Ceratodontiformes > Protopteridae > Protopterus > Protopterus annectens. The sequence goes on along the minus strand of NC_056735.1, from coordinate 1,243,098,336 downwards.
TCTTTCAGGCTCTCCAAGTTTCTTCTTTGCTGGCATCCAGGCAATTTACTTACTAGCCAGTAAATGAATTTTATTAAAACAGGCAGAATTACTGGCCCTTAACTGTTAGTTCCTTTTTTCACATTGGGAGAGCAGGAATTAAGCTGCTGATCACTGTGAAACTATCTTGGAAAGCCTATCGTTGTTGCTGCTGTAATTATTACTTATTAAGACAGACTATGAGAGAAGAGAAAGTAAAGGGGAAATACAGACACTAATAAAGGACAATGTCTATACTTTGAACCTTCTGCTCTTAATAAATTTTAAAATGCATCGACACTGTTAGAAGAATAAAGTCACTTTTGTGATATACACAAAGAATGGATTTTTAAACTCTTCATGCTGAAAGCATTTTTTTCTTATACTGACAATGTTCTCGATTACAACAGGTACTAGTAATAATCATGAAAATAAGAATGAGGGCTCTATTGAAATGTCAGGACTACCAATGTAGACTACCAACGTATACACACAAAAAAATGAAAATACAGGAGAAGATTTAATACTGAACACCACTCTTCTCCATTAAACTTTTATTTGCAGACCTTTGTCTGGATTTTTGGTCGTTCAGTCCGCTTTCCAGGACTCTCTGTTTAGAGTACCAACATTTCAAATGGTTACTGAGAATGAATGGAACCAAACAAGAAGTGGGGAAAGAAGCAAAAAAACACTCACTGTCCTGTTCAATTCTCAGCTAGAGCGTCTTCTGCATGGAGACATGCGTGAATGGGCGTACCTTTGTTGAAGGTTGTGCATCAGGGCTGGTAACTCGGCACGTAAAAAACTCATTAGCGGACCGGAGTTCCGCTGTGGCGACCCCTAACTGGGAAAAGCCGAAAGACACAACAACAAATAGTAAAGATGAGGAAGATGACGTCAACTGTAATTATGGTTCAGAAACCTGTCAATCAATTTACTGAGCTTTCATTTAAAATATCTTAGCTATACTATACTGGCTTGATTAGTAACAATACATGATGGATGATTTAGGTTTAAATGCATAACACTTTGTACAAGGAAAAATGAAAATCATAGGCTATCTAAAACTGGACAAACTCCAAAACAGTGGGCCACACAGCTTAACTGAAAACAGGACTCAACTCAGTAACTTGATTAATAAAAACACACTGGACTGCCGATAGAATAATTTAGTTTTTAGTGGTTTCATTCTTTTTAATTCGAGAACTTCATCAGAAAACATATGAATACTGAATATAAGCATTTAAATACAAAAACAATTACGGCATCAAAATGATTTCAACCAAAGAGTTCCTTTAAAAAGTTTAAACTCCTTTGCTAAACTCTCTAATTGGAGGGGATACACTTGAATACATTAACATTCATTTGGAATTAAAAAGACAGTCCTGAGGACCTAATCACAAACAGATGCTCAAATGAGCTTATATTTCAACAATCATTTTACAGAAATCATCTCATTAAGACCCAGAGAGTGATCTCCTCTTAAAAACACTTGCCATTTCATTTCTTGTTTTTCAAGGAAATTGTTAAAACTGCCAACAAACAAATTCAAGTCCACCTTTTCTAATACCAGAAACACGAATTTACGAAAGTCAGCACATACCATACTGTGCTTAGCCAAAGTGTTAGTAACATCATGTTTCTTAATAGCCTGAACATGTTCACAAATTCTTTCACTAAGTTTACAGACTGTCTTCCCTATATAAAAACAGTCAATTTGTACAGGAAGTTAATTCCTTCACTTTTACAACTAAATCTGTCTTCAGGTATTAAATTAAACCCACCATGCTTAAAAAAATAACTGCTAGTAGTGTTAATATACCTGCAAAATGTGCAGGCATGACAAGGTACCCTACCAAAAGATGTTCTGGCAGGTACAATGGATATAAAAAGTGTACACACCCTTGTTAAAATGTTTTTGTGTATAAAAAAATGACAACACAATAAATAATTTCAAAATATTTCCACATTTAATGTAACCTATACAATTCAATTGAAAAACAAATGTTAGGGGGAAAAATACAAAAAATAATTTACTTTTTTATTTACATTTGTTGACCAGAAAAATCCGACTGGACACAGGTCCTTTTTCAGTGTTGCCCCGAGGAGAAAAACTCCACAATAGAAACAATTAATTAATTACAAGTTACAAGAAGTATAGGTAGGTTTTTTTAACAATAGCAGTAAACAGTTATAGTTAAAAATTAATTATATATTTAGATAAAGAACAATTAAGTATGTACTAAACACTTATTGGTGCCATAAAGACTGGCAAGTACATTAATAGTTGAGCTAGCAGATATTACTCATGAATAACAGTAGCTAAGATTACAGCTGAGAGATAGGTTTACAAGCAATGTAGTTGGCTGCAATCAGATATAGTTAAGCAGGTTGGAAGATGGGTTTAGGGTGGTTGGGGTAGAGATGTTAGTTTGTTACAGGGGCATGCCCAGTGATCTTTTAGATGAGATTTTAGAATAGCTTTGAAGTTGGTACGTGATGATACAGAAGTTATAGTGTGAAGGTGGGTATTACATAATTTTGCTATGCAGTAGAAGAGTGCATCTCCAGCAGAGTTCCTGGCTCTAGTTACCTGTAATTGATTTTTGTTGCTGGAGCATAGTGGTCTGGTGGTAAGATAGGGTTGGAGTAGATTTTGGAGGGAGGGGACTTTTAGAAGATGATTTATTAGTTTGTGGGCGAGTGAGAGTTGGTACCATTGAAGGAGGTAAGGGAGTTCTAGCCAGCCTAGTTCAGTAAGTGAGGTGCAGCGGTGGCTACAGTAGTTTGCACCAGTGGCAAACCATGCTATTTTGTTTTAACAAGCCTCAAGTTTACTTAATTCACTTTCCCTTAGGTTGGTAAATATTGGAGAGGCGTAGAGTAAGGAGGAGATTAGGTGGCTATTTGCAACTGAAATCCTGGCTGTTTTGGTGAGGAATTGCTTATTTCTGTATAAAGCTCCTAGTTTTTTTTGTGTACTTTTTTTATGGTTAATGAGATGCGGATGTCAAACTTGAGGTTATTTCCAATCTCAACTCCAAGTAGTTTGGTGTGGTCTGTTGGGGGATAATGGTGTTGTTATTGGCTGTAATATTAAAGTGGGGGTGTTTTGATTGTGTTTGGTAGGTTGGAAGATGAGGAGTTTTGTTTTGTTTGGGTTAAGTATTAACTGTGCATCTGAAAGCCAAATTTCAACTGAGGAAAAGGCTTCCTGTGTAGTCTTTTGAAGTTTGGAAAGGGAGTGGGCTGAGCAGATGATGGTGGAAATGATCTGCATACTGTAGGAGAGTGGCGCGTTTGGTAGCAGAGGCTAGATTATTTGTGAATATGGAGAAGAGTAAGGGTCCAAGGATGGTTCCTTGGGGAACCCCAGTTGAGACAGGGAGTTGGGGGGATATATCATTATGCCAAGCAACGGATTGCTGGTGGTCAGTCCGGTAGCTCTGGAACCAGTCTGTGACAGACTGAGATAAGGATAGAGTAATGAGGACAGCGATGAGTTGTTTATGTGAGACCATGTTGAATGCTTTAGATAGGTCTAGGAAAGTTGCAGAGAAGAAATACCCATTGTTTTTACGTTTACTTACCTGTAAAAAAAAAAATTACACTCTTTTTCAATCTGACTCTTATTGTACCGTACTTGTATATGGAATTAGCCTGTATACCTCTTTTTTCTATATTAAGTAATGTACTTAGTTGCTATTTTGAACTATACACTGTACTGAATGCATTTCATATTGTGTTGACTTATTTCCTCTCTGTATTATTTCTGTATTATCCAATTTTGTACCTGTATATATACCTGAAGTCATTTTATATTGTCCTGCAACTTTTTTATCATGTGTGTCATGGAGCTTTTCTCCCCGGTCCTCTACTGAAAATGGACATATGTCCAGTTAGACTAGCCCAGTCAACAAATGTAAAATAAAATAAATAAATAAATTGAAGGATTATGTTAGTAAAAGCAAGTAAGGCAGTGGTTGTGCTGTGGTATGATTGGAAACCATGTTGTGTGTTAGATAGGAGGTTGTTAGTAAGGAGGTAGTTTAGAACTTGAGTGTGAATGCATCTCTCAAGTATTTTGGATAGAGGAGAAAGAATTGCTATGGGCCGGTAGTTGGTGAATTCTGTGGAGGGGGATAATGTAGGATATTTTCCATTGTGAAGTGACAAAGCATTCAGATAAAGATCAGTTAATCAGGATTGTAACTGGGTAGGCTAGGGCTTCAGCTGCAGTTTTAAGGTATTCACCTGGGAGGTTGTCAGCTGCTACTTTTGTGGGCTTTAGTTTTGATAAGAGATTTTTTATGTCAGAGGTAGGGATAGGAGAAAAAGAGAATGCAGTGGGCAGGTTACTAGGTGGAGGGGAGGGGGATATGTTGTTTTGCTAGTGACAGAACGGTTGTATGAAGTGTGTATTGAAAGAGGTGGCAATGTTTTCAGAGGAGTTTGTTTTGTTTGGTGGAGAGGTTCCAACTTTTCCTGAATGGAGGTTGGAATTGATGGTTGACCAGAATTGTTTAGGGTTGTTTTGGGTGGAGCTCAGGGCAGACTGGCAATATAGGATTTTGTCCTGTTTTATTAGTTTTTAATAAACAAACAATAAGCTGGTTGCATAAATGTGCACACCCTTAAACTAATACTTTGTTGAAGCATCTTTTTATTTAATTACAGCATTCAGTTTTCTTGGGCACACACCTGCCATCAAATTAAAGAAACTCTGATTAACCCAAAATAAAGTTCAGCTGTCCTAGTAGAATTTTCCTGACATTTACTCAGTTGTCTGCTACAGCAAAAGCCATGGTTCAAAGAGAACTTACAAAGCCTCAAAGGGATCTCATTGCTGAAAGGTATCAGTCAGGAGAAGCGTACAAAAAAATTCCCACAGCAATGGGTATACCATGGAACACAGTGAAGACAGTCATCAAAAAGTGAAGAAAAAATGGGACAATAGTGACGCTGCAAAGAACTCGACATCCCACCAAAATTGATGAAAAGACCAGACAAAAACTGGTCAGGGTGGCTGCCAAGAGACCTACAGCAACATTGAAGGAGCTACAGGAATTTCTGGCAAGTACTGGTTGTGTATTACATGTGACAACCATCTCCCGTATTCTCCATATTTCTGGACTATGGGGTAAGGTTGCAAGACAGAAGCCTTTTCTTACACAGAAAAACATCTTGGCCTGGTTAAAATTTGCAAAACAATACATCAAATCTCCCAAAAGCATGTAGGAAAATGTGTTATGGTCTAATGAGAGCAAGGCTGAACTTTTTGGCCACAATTCCAAAAGGTATGTTTGGCGCAAAAACACTACTTCTCATCAGCAAGAGAACACCATCCCCACAGTGAAGCATGGTAGTGGCAGTATCATACTTTGGGGTTGATTTTCTTCAGCTGAAACTTGGACTTTAGTCAAAGTGGAGGGAATTATGAACAGTTCCAAATACCAGTCACTTTTGGCCCTTCAGGCGTCTGCTAGAAAGCTGATGATAAAGAGGAATTTCAACTTTCTGCATGACAATGACCCCAAGCATACATCCAAATACACAAAATAATGGCTTCACCAGAAGAAAATTAAAATTTTGGAATGGCCCAGCCAGAGCCCAGACTTAAATCCAATAGAAAATCTGTGGGGTGACCTGAAGAGGGCTGTGCACAAGAGATGCCCTCGCAATCTGAGACTTGGAGCGCTTTTGAAGGAAGAGTGGGCAAATACTGCCAGGTCAAGATGTGCCATGATGATAGACTCCTACCCAAGAAGACTGAATGTTGTAATTAAATCAAAAGGTGCTTCAACAAAGTATTAGTTTAAGGGTGTGCACACTTATGCAACCAGCTTACAGTATGTTTTTTTTTTTATATTTTTCCCCTAACAGATTTGTTTTTCAATTGAATTGTACAGTTTATAGGTCACATTAAAGGTGGGAAAAGTTTTGAAATTATTTATTGCGGTCTCATTTTTTTATATCACAAAAGCCTGGCATTTTAACAGGGTTGTGTACACTTATTTCCACTGTACGCTGTTCTACCATGCATTCGTTTGAAAATGTTCCTCAAGTTGTCTATTTTTTTCCACAGACACTGTGGATGTGATTCTAAAAGTTTAACAAGATCCTGGTTCACTAAAATCACTTTACAGTTCTCTTGAACAATTGTTTTAATATTAAGATCATCTAAACACATTGGTACAGGAAAAGATAAAAAGTCCTGCTATCATCGTCATTTCAACTTTTGGGAACAAACCTAGCTACAAGAATAGGAGAAAATTTTGTATTCCTTGAGAATCCCCTATTATATATTAATTTTATTTAAAATGTATGAGGGAAAATCAGTACACACTGCATATCTAGAGCCTGTCCTGGACTTTTGTATAGTAGACAACTCTCTCTGCTAAATGTAAATCCCTATGTAACTCAATGAATAGCAAACTGGCTCATAAATAGAACCCAGGAAACTGTCACTAGTCGTGTGCCCCTGGGTTCAGTCCTTGGGCCTCTCCTCTTTGGCATTTACATCTCAGATATCAAAAAAAGGATAAGGGCTTATGGCTGACCAATTTTGCAGATAGCATTTATCAAACAAAAAGCTGATGTCAAAACCAAGGATTAAAACTAAATGCTAAGAAATGTGTAACATTATCCTTCAGCAAGTGCGACTTTCCTTTCAACTACCACACTGACAGCACACTGCTGAAAAGTTGATGCCGTTAGGGAAGTGGGAATCAGTGTCAACAATGCACTGTCTTTTGACCACCATGTTATCTACTATTTTAAGGACGTCCTTTTCCATCATACAACTTATGGTACGGTGTCCAGGTCCAAAGATGTATTCAGTCTGCTGTACTCAGACACTCATTAGACCATCATTGAATGAACCTGTCATAAAATAGAATGACCATGCTTTCTCACTTAAAAAATCATGGGCCTAAATCACACAAAAGTACAGTTGCGTACACTTACCACAAATGCAGATTGTTCAAGTGTATTCACTGTTGCAGTCCTGACTATTGGGATTTCCTGCCCTGAAAGCCCTCGGTAGGCCAGACTACCAGAGAAAATATTTTCTAGATCCCAGACTGGCAGATGCCCAAAATGTCAGTATGCTCAGGTATAAAGGTAGCCAGCTTGTGTCAGAACACCAGTCTTTTATTGCCACCCCCCCAAAAATAAGAGAAGACCAAAGGATATCCTAGCAGAGGAGGAGAGGCAATGGAAGGGTTCTCTTGGCTGAGATGCACAGTCCCAAGACGCCTACAAGTAGGCCAAGGGGGGCTGGAGGGTGGGAAAGAAGATTTCAACAGTGAATACACTCGAACATCTATATTTATGGTAAAGTGTACACAACTGCACTATGTTTGGATTTCACTGTTGCAGTACTGACTACTGGGAAGATTGCCAAGGACATAAGAAGGTGGAAGGATGTTAGGGTGATGAAAGGATGCCCTGCAGGATAGCAGTGGCAAACGCTGCTCTAGACTTGGAGAAGGATGCCACATGGTAGTGTTTGGTGAAGGTATGCACAGAGGACCAGGTGGCTGCCTCTAAAATGTCCTGGGTGGGAACTCCATTGATGAAAGCAGCAAAAATAGCAGTAGCCCTTGGTGGAGTGAGATCTAATCGTAACTGGGAATATCTTGCCATGAAAGCTATAGCAAAAGGAGATACAATGGGAGATCCATTTGGAAATAGTTTGCTTGGAAGCTGGTTTGCCTTCTGCACGAGGGGCAAAGGTAATGAATAGCTGTTCAGTTTTTCTCATAGCTTTTGTCTTATCCAGATAAAAATGTAGCTTCCTGTGAAAATCCAAGGAATGCAGAATTATCTCAACTTTATTTTGAGGGTTGGGGAAGAAGGTTGGTAGACAGACAGCCTGATTCAGGGCAGTGTCAGAGATCACCTTGGGCATAAAGGATGGGTTGGTCCTAAGAAAACCCTGTACCCGTGAAAAATAAGAAAGGGTTCAACTGTGATGAGGGCTTGCAGTTCAGAAACCCTCCTAGGTGAGGTTATAGCTAGTGGTATAGCTGTTTTCTAAGTCAGAAACTTCAGGTCAACAGAAACTGCTGGTTCAAAGGGAGGTTAAGTTTTCTAAAACAAAGTTCAGGTCCCATGGGGCAAAGGCTTCCCTCTGGGAGGCCTAATGTGTATGACCCTCCTGAGAAACTGTCCTAAGAGTAAATGGGAACAGATAGAAGCGTGTGAAGGCACAAACAGAAATAGCAGAAGCATGGATCTAACTGAAGAGTAGGAAAGTCCATGATTTAGCAGTGAAGTCAGGTAGTCCAGGATCCTGGTAATGTGCACTGATCATGGCTGTAGATGGTGGTCTTTGCACCAAATAAAGAATCTTTTCCACTTGGTTTTTGTAAGATTTTCTAGTGCTAGGACTTCTGGACTGCTTGAGGATGTCTAGCATCTGTCTACTTAGGATTGTGCCTGTGTAGGCCATTGTGGGATCATCCATGCTGCCAAGCTGAGGGTCAAGAGGTTGGGATGAACAACCCTTCCCTCGTTTATACTGAGGAGGTCCATCCTCTGAGGCAGAATCCACTGTGCCTGGTTGGACAGCTAGAGGAGGAGTGGGTACCAATGCTGTCTGGAGCTATCAGTATTGCTCTTGGGCCCTCCTCCCTTATCTTGAGCAGGACCTGAGGAAATTAGAGGTATGGGGGAATGCATAAATGAATAGTTCAGTCCATGGGAAGGAGAACGCATCTGTTTTCCAGGCAGACTCCAATTTGATCCTGGTGCAGAATTTTTGCAATTGTGACTTCTGTTTGGATGCAGAGAGATCCCTTGAGGGACCCCCCAAGCAGGGTCGTTGGGAGGGGTACTCACTGTATGCATTGCAGTACAGTGTTTGCATGGAGGGAGTAGCAAGGCAGGCACTACGATCTAGGAGAAAAAGCTAAAGCAGTGTCTTCTCCTTTAAGGAGAGTCATGTGTGCATTGTACGCACACTAACACGGATGTAAGCATATTTTGCACTCGCAATTTAAAACAGCTGTTCCTTTGAGACAGAAGTTAAGTACTAAAATGAATGGTGTGTGTGTATGTATACACTTACTTATTCTAGAAGTTCTGTTTGTTTCTGTATGAGTGAGAAAGTGTATGTACATATCTAATTTGAACTAGCCATTCTGTGTGAATGAGAGATAAAGTGTGTGTGTGTGAGTTACTGTGTGGGTGGGTGGGTGTGTGAGAGTTACTGTGTGAGTGGGTGTGTGTGTGTCTGGAAATGTAAACTAGCAGACTGTGTAGGTATGCGTGAGAAGGTAGGTGTATGTGTGTTTGTGTTTTAACATACCTCTCAACTGTCCAGATTTAGCCTCATAGTTTTGGTCTGTTTCTCATAAAATGTGTGGTTTTCTTGCAAATCACGGAGGAATGAAGTCACTAAATGCCCTACATATTCATATTCTTCAGAAAATATATTCTAGCACGAATCTTGTTATTCTAGCAACTTTTAGTTAAAAAGAGCAATATTTAAAACCTCTCTCTATCATACCTCTCAACTGTCCAGATTTTCACCTCATATTTTTGTTCCATTTCTCCTAAAATTGGTGGTTTTCGTGCAAATTACTGGCTAACCATTGAGGACTGAACTGAGAACATAATGGCAGGCATTTGAGTTTCAAACTCCATATGCTTCAGAAAATTCATGCTGATGCAAAACCTGCAATTATATCAACTTTCTAATCCTGTAAGGGCAATATTTAAAAAAGTTTCCCTATTTTTGGCCCGTTGTCCCCCCATTACTACTGGCTTTGTCTAGATTTCTTGCTTGAAAAGGTTGAGAGGCATGATCCATATTTTGAGTCACTGTAGTTCCATTACTTCAGGCTTTGTCCAGATTTCTTGCACTGAGTGACAGATATGTGTACCTTTCAACTGTCCAAGACTTTTGCAGAATGCCCTGATTTTTGCCTCATATTTTTGGCCTATTCCTCAATATTTGTGGTTTTCTGGCAAATCACTGAGGATTAAAATAAATAAATGTCATACATTTGAATTTGACTTCACTTCCTTTAGAAAATGCATGGCAAGATAAATGCTATTATTCAAGCAACTAAGTCTATAAGAGCAATATTTAAAACCTGTCCCTGTTTTAGGCTTTGTCCAGATTTCTTATGCTAAGAGGTTGAGAGGTATGACAGTATGGTGTGTAATGCTCTAGTTAAGGGGGAGAGGGCATGTTAGTCATTTAGCTTGATCAGGCTTGACCCTGTAACTTGGTTACAGGACACAGAGCCTGAATTCTCCATACCAACTACCACACTGTTGGAGGAACTGAGAGCTCCAGTGGAGACAAGAGCCTGACTACCAGACCGCCAACGGAATTGTGAGTTTGAGTTTCAGTACACTTCAGGGAATTATGAGTATCAGTGCATTTTCACGGGACTGAGTTTCAAAGGAAGATAAATTTACTGTTGCTCATGCTAAGTCTGTTTTCAGTGTGCAACTAACGGTTTTGTTTTTCAAACGGCAGTCACTGTTTGTGTTGTAGAATTTGAAAACAGTGTTAGTAGAATTGCCTTTGGTGCAAAAGGCTGTGGATTCTACTCCCACACCATGCAGACAGAGTGCTGATATTGCAGTGCCATTTTGATTGCAAATTTGATGCATTTTACGGGGGTATAGGGGTTCTACACTCCTGAGCGTGTCCTCCTTTGTATAAGATGCCTAGTAACTATGAACTTGTTGTTGGTTTGTCAGTCATTCCCTGTTGCAATATTTACCATTTTTTAATGTAACAGACAATTAATTCTTCAAAGGCAGCAGGCACTGAATTTGTAGATGAAACACTGAAATGTAAAGTTGTCTGCCAGTAGCAACTTCCTCATTAGTTACAGATCTCTTTTAGAATTATCTGGATGACTTTTACTTCTGCAGAGATTGTGCTTTTTGAGTAATACTGATAGATTGTAATGACGGATGTTTGAGTGGCATTTTATAGTTGAAATTTTCTAAAATGTGTAGTTTTATCATTGTTTCATACATTTTGTTTCATTGCTTTCTAGAAGAATGTTCATAACTACAAATTTAAAACACCATTCTAAGAAATGGTGATGTATTATACAAGGAATATAACTGATCATGAGGGTGAATCAGAAGAACACAAATGTGTGCATGGCCCTATAAACGTGTGCAAGCAGACTACGGTTTGAAAACAACTCAAAGGTAAACAATCCACTATCAGATGAGGGTTTTCATGCCATTTCAATGACTGAGTTTCAAGGGCAGAGAAGTTTACTGGTCATGCTGTCTGTTTTCATTGAGAGACTATTGTTTAGCAAATGGCTATCAGTGTTTGTGCTTCTTTATTTCAATATCTGTAATCAGTGTTGAAGTAAATAAGAAAACTGATTCCGTGTGTCTAAAATATCTATGATAATTCTTTCCATGGCTTTATATACAAGACCAGTCAGACTTATGGTCTGTGGTTATCCAGGTCAGTAGAAAGGCAAACCTTGTGCTAAGGATTAACTGCTGCAGTCCTCCATTCACTAAGCATGAAGTCAATTAGGCTAATGTTGAACAGTGATTTTAGAGTGCTTGATAGCTCATGTTTCATGCTATCCAAGAGGTATCCCCAGGATATTATCAGGGCCCATTGGGGTAGTATTCTTTGACTTGGAGAGTGCATTGAAGACTTGTTCGCTAGTGATAGCCAGAGGATTTATGGTCAAGGGTGTCTTCTGAGAGGTACTTGAGGGGAAGAAGGGGTGAAACTGGGATTACATTTATCAGCCAGTAGGTTTGCTATATCCTCCGATTCCTTTTAGGTGGTTCCATTTACAATTTGTTCAACACACTGTCGTGTTACCGTTGAGGTTGCAAACAAAGCTGATGAAGGTCTGGTGATTATTTGTTTTTCAGGATATTTCTGCCTCAAATTTGGCTTTGGTGGGCTTGATAAGACTTCTGAGTTGCTTATTTAATTTGAGGGGTTTTATACCTTTCTGGGTATTGTACTTCCTAGTTCTGGGCATAGTTTTCTTCCTTTTGTTATACAACTTGATATCGGAATTCCACCAGGGTGGCTTGTTACTTGAGTTGGTTCTCTGCTTACTTCTTGTGGGTACAAGCTACCTCAGTGCAGCTGTTTACATGATGGTATAGAGTTTCTGTAAACAATTTGCATAGTAATAGCAGAGTTTACATGGTTTTTAGGGATGGAAATTTTAGCATGGTACAAGTCATTAGTACAAGGCTTGCTTTGGAATAATTCCTAAATGTTTGAGGGTTAAATGACATCCACTTGTGACAAGTGTTTGGACAGGTACATACCAAAAGGGACATTATACTCAGTGATTGGCCTAATGAGTGCCAAGAAGAGGGGCACATTTATATGCCTGGATCTGTCTGATATACCTTTAGATACAATCTGTATAATGAAAAAGGATTTCCTTACAATAGTGAATATGTTGGGCCCACTGAAGTCCCACCTTCATGCAAGGGAATGTCTGTTGCAGTCCTTCATTCATCCAGCACAAAACCTGTTTTGAGATTAATATTGAATAGCCTTTGTAGGGGTTGAACATATCAGGTTTCAGACTAACCAGTAGGCAATCAACTATGTTATCCAGTCGCAATAGACATTATGTTCTTGGCCTTGGGTACTAAACTTCAGAAATTGTTGAGAGATTTGAGTGGGTTATAGATGCAGGTATTTTATGTGAGAATATTGGAAGACTGAACTTCACATCCCACCAGTCTGAATTACTTGGCCAGTGGATTGGCTATATCATCTGGTCCAAGTATGTGATATTTGTTATTAGCTCATTGTAGTGTCAGTCATTGTTTGAGATTTCTAGCACAGTTATATTAAAAAAAATAAATAAATAAATAAAAACCTCTGTGGTTATCTTTCACCTGGGTTTGTATTTTTACCTCATATCAGGCTTTGGTTGATTTAATCACAGTACCGGGTTCCTTGTTTAGTTTAGCTTTCTGAGAGTTACATTTATTTTTGCATGCAATGAGTACTTTTTTTAATTTTCTGCTCCTAGGGCTTTATTTTTGAATTTGGTGTTGTATTTATTTCTAGGGGGGGGGGGTGTCTATGGAACTATTTAAATATGCATAGAGCTTGGCAGTAAATTATTCTGTACACTGAAAGTTTGAAATAGGCTTAGTAGAGGGACCCCATCCCAACTAATGCCCTGTACCCATTATAGACAGAAACCAGCACTACTCATACAGTATCTGCACATAAGATCACTTTCACTAGTTTACAAAGGGGTTGAGAACGGTGTGGTAATTTTGACATTTTCCACAATCAAACCAGTGTCTTCATTTGCTCTTTCAACATGTAACAGCATAGGGCTATAAAGTGTTTTCATTTTGTGGGAGGGAGAAAGGCAGCCTGCATTTGCAGATATGCTTTTTGTCTTTTCAGGCGGTTGCCTTCTCAGCATATTGGGTGGTATTGTGTTAGCGTTGATCATCAAATTTACGGCAAAACATTTATTCCTTGAATTTCTTTTCTTTTCAGTAATTTTGTTCAGGTTATCACTGGATCATAAGACTAGAAAAACCTCCAAACAAGTGCCTTAGAGCATGTAACAGTACCACTGGTTCTGGGTCCTAGGTTAATTTTCTTGCTTTAACCAATTTCCTTTCAGCAAAGGCTTGAGATTCACAGAATTTAAGCAGGGCAGCAAGGATGTAAATTTCAACTGCTTTAGTTTTTGCTTGATTGACTCCCATGGGTACACATCTTCATTTACTGTCAGTGTCAGTATGACTGAGCCCAGCTAAAATGTATTTGTTGTTGGGAATGTAAGGGTTACCATTCAAAAGGCTTAGTGTGAGTATAGGCCATACCTCTCAACTGTCCTGATTTTCACAGAAAGTCCATATTTTTGCCTCAGTTTTGCTTTGTTCCTTATAAAGTTTGTGGTTTTCTGCCAAATCACTAAAGATCAAAGTACCTAAATAATGATATACATTTGAGTTTCAGACTTCATGTCCTTCAGAAAATGTATGCTAACACAAATCCTGTAATTGCACTTTCCTACGTTTATAAGAGCAATATGTAAAATCTCACAAAACACAAGAGGAAATTGCACTATACCACGAAGGAATGACTCCACAGCAAACCAGGAAGAATTTATTCCACTTCAAAATCGATATATTCACATGTACAAAAGAATGCACAAATGCTTATCTCTAGCGCCTCGGCAAAATCGCCTTTACAGAGTAAAGATTTTTAACATTGCTTTCAGTTCCCTTTTTATACAATCCTTAAAAACACTCCCATAACCTAATTCAATTAATTATTCAATTAAGAAAACTTTTAGAAATTAAAAACACAGTACTATAAAAAACTTCATATACTAAAACTTTAACTTTTACAATAAACTTTTCCACGAACAATCATAGTTAAGTCCATTTGGTCTAAGTGTGTTGAATTTTAGTATAAGACATAATTCTTTTTTTCTTAATAACTGTTTTAAATACTTTTCATTTAAATACTTCTTATTTTCTATACTATCTAACACTGTAACTTTTAACCCTTCTATTTTACCTTCATGATAACTATAAAAATGTGCAGCCAAAGGACTAGTTTCTTTATTATTTTTGATATCCCTGACATGCTCTTTAATTCTGCAGGCTAGCGATCTTTTCGTTTCACCCACATAAAACTTCTCACAAGGACATTCAATTCCATAAATGACTGCTACTGAATTACAATTGTATGTTCCCCTTGTAGTAAAAGGGATGCCATTATTTTTTTCAAATTTTTGTACTATATACCTACAAATAGTGCATTTACCACATTTTTTGGTACCCTGATATTTTATTTGTCTATACATTGGCATATTTAACATTTTAAACCGACTATGTACCAAAAAATCCTGGATACTTCTGCCCCTTTTATATGAAAAACTGATCTGCTTTTCTGATAAAAAATCCACTTCCCTTTTAAGCAAATTCCAGCTATGTATCACATGTTCTTTGACACAATCTGATAGTACAGAAAAGGTAGAAACAAAATACACAACATCCTTAGAATCACTAGGTATACACTACCTTGTCCTACTTTCCTATATTTCACTTGATTTTTAACCCTTTTAAAACTTTCCTTTAAATTTTCTTCTTGGTAACCTCTTGCTTTAAATTTATTATAACTTTGTATGTATTACTCTTCTCTAATGATAGAGTTACTACACAATCTATTAACTCTATGAAATTCTGTATATGGAATTGCCTTAATAGTATGTGCTGGATGATGACTAGTTCCATGCAACGCTGATCTAGCTCCTTGAAATTTTCTATGCACTTGATATTGCACTGAATAAATTCTTCCTGGTTTGCTGTGGAGTCATTCCTTCGTGGTATAGTGCAATACGTAAAATCTGTCCGCAGTTGTGGTTCTTTGTACCCCAGTATTTTAGGCCTTGTCCAGATTTCTTGCAGTAAGAGGTTGAGATCTGTGGTGTAGGCCACAGGAGTGAACAGCCACTGGCAGGTGACCCATGTGAGTGGAAGGGAAGTATTTGTGGCTCGTAGCTTGGGTGTTACCTAGGGAGAGCTCTATACATGTTGTACCTACAGACCACACACACTGTGGAGCATGTGCTGCCAACAGCATGCCAGCCCTTTAGTCGGCAGCGCTACTGGAGCTCTAATGAGCCACTACAGGGGTTAGGAGCTGCAAGGGGAAGAAAAGTAATCTTGGGGGAGGGGCAAACTGATCAGTCCTAGTGTAAATGCAAAGATATTTTGTTTTTTGACTTATGGAAGATGTACCTTTGGAATGAAATGTTCATGCATCATGTAAGTAATTACTACCCTGGCATACGCTTGCAAGTGATCTGTTCAGAGATCAACAATATGAAGGAGGCATGGCTTGGTCAGCTGTGTTAATGTGGGTGTGGCTTGTTGAGAGGGCAGCAGTCTGGGAGCTGTGAGAACAAATGTGAAAATCCTGGCTACACCCCTACCCCCCAGGACTGGGTTTATGCTCTTAAAAAATCTCCAGGTACAGGTGGCACTCGTAAAGGTCCATAAGATTCCTGCTGAGTTGGTCTTGCTAGAACATACTGAACTCCTGGATGGGACTGCCCCATGACATGCAGTCCCAGTGTGTGTGCTGTTTCCCAGATTTGCATTGCTAGATGCCACAGGGGTTTGTAATGTGTTCGTCCATGTCTGTTGAAGTACCACATTACCGTGGTGTCTGTCTTTACTAGCATTTTTCTTTGAAAGCTATTCGTCCTTTTTGTACATCCATGAGTTCTTTCCAGTCATTTCTGATATTGATTTTTCACTTCCCCTAAGTTTGTAGGTTATGGAAGTGAGCCCCTCAGGCTGTCTGAGGCATCTGTTGTAAGGGTCTGTTCCTGAGGACTGAATATGAAAGGGAGGCCTGGGTTGTGGGAGCAAGTCTGTGCCCAGCATGCAAACTCCAGTTTAAGGCAAGGAATGGGGGGAATCTCTGTCTTTAGTGGTTGGAAGTTCTGGCACCATATGTTCCTGAGATACCACTGCCACTTCCTCATGAGCAGTTTGGCAAGGGAGACCATGAGGATGCATGAAATCATGTACCCCAGGGCTCTTAAAAATTCCCTTGCTTAAATGTGATCCTTCCTTTGGATTCCTTGGAAGTAATCTGTTAGGAAGGACATTCTTCTTGGGGGGGGGGGGCTTCTGGAGAGTGGTGTCCAGTAGGGCCCCCAGGAAAACAATCCTTTGGGCTGGCAAAGTGATGGGCACTTCTGGGGGTTCAGTGTGAACCCCAGAAAAGATAGGAGGTTCTGGGTGAATTGGAGACCCTGGAGTAGTTTGGATCTGTTGACTGTATAAGGTAGTTATCCAGATAGGGATACAATTTGTATTCCCTTGGCCCTGCAGAAAGGAATGACTGCAGCCAGGCACTTTGTGAATGCCCTAGGTGCAGTAGATAAGCCAAATGGCAGAGCAGAAAACTGATGATGACTGGATCCTGCCCCGAGGTGAAGGAATTTTCTCTGGGATTCTTGCATAGGAATGTGAAGGCAGGCATCCTTTACGTCTAAAGAGACCATGAAGGCCTGTGGGGACAGCATGGGAAGAAGCTTTTGAAGAGTTAACATTTTGAATTTGGGAACCAAGAGAAACTGGTTAAGTTTTGACAGGTCCAGGATAGGGTACCAACAAGCCTTCTTTCCTGGGGACCAGGAATAGTCTGGATTAGAATCCTATTCCCTGCTGAGGAGGGGGGGGCTGGCTCTACACAAAAATTCTGAATTTGAATCAGGGCCTCTGCCATTTGATTTAGGGGGACATCTGGAAAACCTGATGATTTTAATTGCTCTATGAAAGTGAGGCTTGTAGCCATTTGTAATAATGTCTAGAACTCACTTGTCCAAGGTAATCACGGTCCAGACTTAAAAGAAGAGAGACATGCTGCCATATAACTTTAGGGTGGGGGGGTGAAGGCGGCATGGCCGAGTCATTATGAGTCTCTGGAAGTGGTTTGGGATCTAGAACCCCCTTATCTTGAAGTTTCCAAGGTCCACTGTGTGCCCTTTTGCAGAAGGTGACTCTGCCTACATGTTTTTTTTTTTCCTTTTGAGGATTCCTCTAGCTACTTCTAGGCATTGAGGGAAAGGACCAGTGTCTAGCAGGGAAGTTTCTACTGAACCTGGAGGGGCGGGGGGGGCTGCACCTGGAGGAAATCTTTCACCGTTTGCATAGACTTGGCTTTGTCCTCCATATTTTTCAGCATTACTACTGCTTTTGGGCCAAAAACAACATTCTTATCAAGGGGGCATCTAACAGATTAGATTTAATGTGGTCCAGAAGGCCTTGTTATTGGAGCCAAGCATGCCTTCTAATTACTGACCCAGTACTGGCACCTCTGCAAAATGCTTCCATGGCATCATATCCACAATGTAGAGAATGCTTAGCCACCTGTGTACTAGCATGACAAGAGTTCTGACAGTTCCTTGGAAAGGTTTTTGTCCTCCAGTGCAGATACAGTCTAAGTTGATCATGGATAGTCTGTTGGTACTTAAACATATGAAATTGGCAGTTGAGGGCCCTCGCAGTGAGTGTGGCAGAGGTACAGACTTCCTTGCCAAACCTGTCAAGGGCCTTGCACTCTATCTGTAGGAAGAGGATTTCTGGAAGAACTGGCTCTGGCTTCCTTAGGTTGTGGTGTAATTACTTCAGGGTCAGCAGAGGGGGCTTTTGTAGAGAAATTTGTGGAAGTCTTGAACATGGTAAAACCTGCCTGGTTTTCGAGAGGTGGGGGTAGGGAGTCAGGCTTAAGAGAAGATTCCTGGAAGACATCATCCACCACTTCCAGAATTGAAGGGATAGTCAAAGGCTTATATTCGGGTAAGTCCAGGAACTCCCCAACCCTTTTCTTAGCCTGTGGGTGAATCCTGAACCTCTCATTGGAAATACTGTCTCATGGCAAGGATCGTCTCCCCAAAGGTGAAATCCTCTGGTGGAGAGGCAGAAGGGAGGATCTCTTCAGAGTCAGAGTATGAAGGGCTGCTCTCAGATCCAGTGTCTTCTGGGTCCTCTCCAGACATGGGGGGATCCTGATAATTTTCTGAAGGTTCATCCCTTTTCCTTTTTCCAGTGGCAACAGTTTGTCTAGAACTAACAAGAGAAAGAAAATATTCTGCCAGTCTGATGAGGCCCAGCTGAGAAACCTGTGGAGCTGAGCCAGAAGGTCTAACTGCAGGCCTATGTACAGAAGGCCTCCTAGGGGTGGGTAAGGTCTTAGGCTTAGGAGGAGTGCCCGGCACCCTCATGCTGGTCTCTCAAGGATGCTGAAAATGCACCACAGCTGCAGTAGGCCAAGGCCTCATTGCAGAGTTTCCAGGCAGTGCACACACTTCAGAAACCAAGACCTGCAGAGTGGTCCTGGACCCAACCAACAAGCCGTGGTCAAAAGCTTGTGTAGAAATGGATGGGCGAGATGGCATGTCGGACTTCGAAAGGGTCTCAACAGAGACCTGAGTCATCTGTTCTGGAAGCAAAGGGGGCTGGGTAGGCACCTCACCTTCAAGAACTACAAGCCTGGAAGAAGAGTCAGGCAGAGATGAATTGTCTGAAGGCCTACACTTTTGTTTCTTATCTTTCTTGCACTTAGGTTGATAAAATTCAGTACGAGAGATAAACGCCATAAATGATGGTTGAGCAAACTGTTGGCTAAGAAACTTTGCAAGAAATTCAGCCCTATGTCTGATAGTTCTAGTATTAAAATGCACACAAAAGTGACAGCAACATTGTGATCAGGGCCTAGGCAAGTAACACAAAGGGAATGAAAATCTCAGTGTGAGATCGGTTTTCCACAATGGAAACAGATACTGACTTTTTCTGACATGAGCAAGGAGATAAAAAGTTCCCCAGTGGGGTACTTATCTGTCCGACGACACTTCTCTCTGGTATAGCTTCGGTGCTTCAGGTCTTCCATGGCAAGAAAAGACTGGTGTTCTGATGCAGGCTGGCTACCTTTATACCAGAGTGTACTGACATTGGTCTGGGTGTCTGCCAGCCTGGGAGCCGGAAAGATTTTTCTCTGGTAGTTGGGCCGACAAGAGGACTTTCTGGACAGGAAACCCCAATACTCAGAACTGCAACAATGAAACACAAAGAACACCTACACAAACCATCTCAAAACCCTGTCCCTCCCTCTTGGTATCTTACAGGTTACTAAGAGGTGACGTTTGCCTCGTACAGAGGCTCAACAGACCCTACATTGTTAGAGCTACTACACACATTCACAAGTCTCATGGTCACATGAATACCTGCTCGAGTGATCTCAATCTCTTTTGCTACATAAACAGAATATGTTGGAGGGATAGGAATGTATCACAGAGAATGTCACTTCTATACAACAGTCTTCCACTCCACATAAAGCAAAGTACTTATTTTATTCTTCACAAAAAAATGTAACGCACCCCTGGACAAGGAAGCTGAATTCTAAACTCTTTATTCCACAGGTTCAGCGCTTTCATCCAACCTCTGTTGGACTTCTTCAGAACTTATGATAAAAACTTAACCCTTTTTATACACACCTTACCTAAAAAGGGTTGAGTTTTTATCATAATTTGTTCTGAAGTCCAACAGAGGTTGGATGAAAGCATTTAACCTGTGGAATAAAGATTTTGGAATAGATAGTTTGGAATTCAGCTTCCATGTCCAGGGGTGCTTTACATTTTTTTGTGAAGTGTTGTTTCTTTTGGTTACTTATTTTATTCTATTCAATGGTAATTTGGACAAAAAGATGAGGAATGGCAAATCACCCAAAGTATAGTATTCCATGTCCCTCATGGACAACCCAACAGTATCCTAGTTAGGCTCGCCTCTGGGTTATTCATACACAAAATAAAGACAAAAATACTACCATGGGGAAGAAACACTTGGCTAAGATTCTTACAGATCAATAGCCTAGGAAGTATCTATAAACTTCTAAAAAGGAAAAAAGGAAAATGAAAAACAGTAATGTTGAAAAGAAACACACTTCCTGACAGTCATTAGTTGCATTACAAAGCAGACAGCTCTGAATATTAAAGATGATATACAATTGCTAGGAAATGCAATACAAAAAAGGAAAAAGGAAAACTATTAATCTGATATATCATTAAGAAACTTTCAACTTGGATTCTGCAAGTCTAAGAGGGCTTCATACAAGCAGAAATACATATTTTTTTTTACTTTCTCTTCTCATACCAATTACAAATCTTTAGAAATGGATACATAATTAATGGACATTATTTATAATGGATAGAGGATGGAAAAGAAATGTACTAAATGAAGTACCAAAGCAAATAACCATGCATTCTCTTCAGCACGAATACGGCACAAATGAAACCTCTTACACAGCTAGTTAAAGCAGATGAACTACTGGAAAGTTTAGTTGGAACTACTCCAGGATGAAGGGATGTCACTACAGTTGTTGCAATCTTCATAGAAACATCTTAGAGTTTGATGTGTCAATAAATTTATGTAGAAAATGGCACATCAACTTTTCAAACAGCTACATTGGAAAATGATGCATCAGCATCAAAGTTAGATGATTTTTATAAACTATAATGTTACATTGTTATACAATGCTTTGTCTCTTTCGGCTTTTCCCGGTTAGGGGACGCCACAGGGGAACTCCAGTCCACTGATTGATAGTTGATTTTTACGTGCCGAGTTACCAGCCCTGATGCACAACACTCAACGAAGGTACGCCCATTCATGCATGTCTCCACGCAGAAGACGCTCTAGCTGAGAATCGAACCGGACAGCGTCTTACTGCGTATTTCTAAAAAGGAAAATAATGCAGCTCCTTTTCAGAGTGCTAAGATTAAACAGAAATAAATCACAAAAATTACCGTCTTGAATTCTACTGCATTAACTATTAAAGGCTTAAGAGAGGTTGTAATATTAAATATCTTAACTTGAATAATTCATGTTATACGTTTACAAGAGACTCATTCACTAGAAGATACAGAAATATTTGTCTTTACAATTTTTACAGGATAAGCTAACTTGCTTTTTAAAAGGGAAAGAAATTGGGCCTCACTTCAGGGGGGAGTGGTGTCCATTTAATAGCAAAGGCAAGTTTTCCATTTCTATCACACATTAGATACCTATCTGGAGGCTAATTTTGACAAACATTGTGTTATCTTATTAAATAATATGAAAAGTCAATTAGTACTGGGCAATATATTTCATCGGTGTAATGTGCAGTTGAAGTCAAGCGTTATAAACTAAGATTTTCTGCAAAGTAAAGCATTAAAAATGGGTAAACTTATTAGAAATAAAAGACAAAGGAACTAGCACTTTCAGAATCAAACATTTACATGTAATACAGGGAATTATTCTCAAAAAAAGATTCTTACAAGATCATCTCTTATCCTTTCAGACCACAACACTATCATTTTAACTGTAAATTATGACATTAGTTACCACAGAAAAGATTCCAACTTATGTGATGCAGTTCAACAATCATTTCAAATATGGTTAGAGAAACAGAAATTTATTTAATTGCAAAAAATAATGAAGTTAATAAAATTATGATTTGATAGAAGTATTTCTACATGA
The DNA here is from genome assembly GCF_019279795.1 of Protopterus annectens. Taxonomy (NCBI): domain Eukaryota; kingdom Metazoa; phylum Chordata; order Ceratodontiformes; family Protopteridae; genus Protopterus; species Protopterus annectens. The sequence continues at coordinate 1,243,076,268 of NC_056735.1, read as the reverse complement.
ATAACTACTACCATAAAGATAAGGAATGGCACACTTACTAAAATGCAAGAATGTATATTAAAAGTACAATTTTTTGTAAGTGTTTGGAGATGTCATGCAAGCTGTAGTAGTAATTCTTGAGAGAAATGTTAACTGTAGGCACTTTCCAAGAGTCTGAACACCACTGGCTATTTCCAGAGTTATTTCTTTGGTGGCTCTCTGGTTTCTTCTGTTTTATGTAACTGCTATTGACAGCTCATCTTATCATGCCATTACTTATCCTTTGTGGCCGGGTAAACTGAAATTGTATCTCAGTGTAGGAGACAATTTCAAACTAAACTGATGATTTTTCTGAGTATCTGAAGACCTGGAAAATAAAAACTGTATGTGCTTTACTTTCTGGCATTTTTTAAAACTAAACAGATTTTTTAAAAAGGTGTTAGGGACCAAACTGTAGTTACTATTCTTGTAAGACAAGGTTAATTGCTGCCATTTTTAAGAGTCTGACCATCACTTGAATTTTATTTATTAATTATAGTGCGGCTGAACTCTGAGGTATACAGAGTACAGTGTTGTAGTTGAATAGTGGGCATTTTATTTTTCTCTTAAAGGGACATTATCTTAGATTTTTGCTAGAGGAGTTTGTGTACATTTTAGTGCTCTGCAAGTCACATGTTCACCCAGAAGGCAGAGTTTTCAGACATATATAGAAAAAAATCCAATACTATGGGTGCACAAACTTTAATACAATATTCCAAACTGTGATATATCAATAAAATGAACAGAAAGGTGAGCGCTTTCGCAGTCAACAGGCTGTTCTTCAGACCTACTGGCACACTGAACCTGGAACCAGTTATATACATAACCACTCATCAATTAATCAATTACCGTCATTAACTTGAGCAAAACCTGTCCAGCCTTAAACATGAAACACATCTAAAATGTATTTAAAACATATCACATAATGTAGTATAAAATTCAAATCCACAGTAAAATATTTAAAAAAACTTTCTGTTATCATGCTTGTCATCAGCAGGTCAAAAAAAAAAAAAAAAAAAAAACGGTCTTTCCTTAACAGCTTTAACCTGTGCATCTGATGACGTCTGATACACATCTCTATCACTTAACATTGACTGATCTGCTGATGACCAGCATGACTACAGAAAGTCTGCGGATGCCATGAACCCCCCCCCCCTCGTGTGACAACCCGTGTCTAGTAAAGGGTGGGCCACAGAACCCTTATTGATTTATACTGAGAAAAGTTTGCATCTGATTGTAGATAGGAAGGAAACGGTGTTGAGAGATACGAAAGAGTTTTTAAAAGATTTGTATTTGGTCATGAGTGATATAAACAAAGATGACAACTGGGTGTTTATGACCCTTGACGTAACACTTCACGGTGATTCCTAATTTATGGGGAATGGAAAATATTAGATCACTATTAATGAGGCACAGTTTTGAGAAAGTAAAGTTGATTTGTGCACTTTTAGAATTAGTGTTAGAAAACAATTTTTTTTTGTTTAACGGCATATTTTCTTTACAGAAGGTTGGTGTAGCTATGGGAACGCCTTGTGCCAATAGCTGCACCAACCTAGTATTAGCAACCTAGTATTAGCACAATGGGAGCATGACTGTGTTAAAAGGAATAATGCGTTTGTAAAATAAATTGTCTGGTAAAAACGGTTTGTTGACTATATTTATTTTATGGAAGGGACCTATTGATTTGATAAAGGAATTTATTGATAATTTGCACTCAACCACTACCATTTCTTAAATATATAGCATCCAAAGAGTGTACAGAATTTTTGGATGTCAGATTAAGTAGAGAGAACTTAGTGAAGTTAAAAACATCTCTTTTCAAGATGTGTAAGGAAAAATACTATTCTACACAAAACAAGTATGCACCCTCGTCACATACCCAAGAATGTAGTGAAGGGTCAGGTATTAAGGGTGATGAGCCTGAACAATGATGATGCAACGTTAGAGAAGGCTCTACTAGAATTGAAGAGAGATTTTTGACAGAGACGTTATACTGAAAAAGAGTTGGACAGATGCATTACAGAAATGAAATTGACTAGGCAGACAATGGGGAAACCATATTTTCAGACTATGTTAGACATGTAAGGAAGTATAATAATGTTAGAGAAAAGGGTAAACCTTAGGATGACCCATAGTAGTAATGCAGATACAGTTTACAATATAGTTAAGAATAACTGGGGTATTTTACAAGTAGATGATAGATTAAGTACAATTGTAAGAGAAATATCCTGTTTCAATTTTAGAAATAACCTTTCTCTAAAAAGACAGTTGTGTTATAAAAATATGAGAGGAGGTTATACACCCTCCATCACAACGGCAGGGGATGGATCCCTGCAGGCACTATAAAGCTTGCAAATACATCCATAGTGGAAGCTTACTTGCACATCTTTTAAGGGTTTTTTGATTGAGACATCATTACATGCATATTGTGCAACAAAGCGCTTGGTCTATTTTGCTTTGTGAAAACTGCTTCAGATTTTATGTAAGGAAGACAAATAGGACCCTGAGGGAAATGGTTCTAGAACACGTCAATTTGTTTGTGTCTTTTGGCTTTTCCCGGTTAGGGGTCGCCACAGCGGAACTCCGGTCCACTAATGATTGGCAGTAGATGTTTACGTACTGGCTTGCCGGGCCTAATGCACAACCTTCAACAAAGGAACGCCCATTCAAGGATGTCGCTACACAGAAGACACTCTGAGAATCGAACGGGCAACGTCTGTGAGGCGACAACGCTACCGCAGCACCACCACCGCAGTAGCTTCTAGAACACATCAATAATGTGAGAAAATAGAATGAGAAGTGCATTAGCAGCACATGTAAGTGACCTTGGAGGTGGCCATGATTTCAAGTTCGTTGTATTAGAGGTTTTAGAATGTAGTAAAGGGGGGGTGAGATTTTAGGAACTTCACAGAAAAAAAGGAACAAAAATGGATACTGCGTCTGAATGCAGATAAGCCCCCTTATTTAAATGAGAGCATTACCTTAAAACCTGTGCTTAAGATATGTCCACTTTTACATTTATTTTATTTATTTTACATTTGTTAACCGGGCTAGTCTGACTGGATATATTTCCATTTTCAGCAGAGGCCCGGGGAGAAAAGCTCCACAGAGACATAACTATTAACATACAATGCAAAAGAGAGTAGCATACAAAATATACTGTATCAGGACAATATTATACAAGGAATCAAACTTATAATAGACATAAATTAACAGTTGTACAAAGGTGTACTCATGGCTCTTGGAAGCAAAACACAGGCATACGTTATTTAGAATAATCAAACATTATAAGAAAGGGAAAAGGGTATTTAAGGACAGCTAAGTAAGTAGGATAGTTTAGATTAGATATTTCTAGGAGTCCTCAGTAAACTGAGTAATATAATTAGGAAGGAGAAGGATAGAGGAGAAGTAAGTGATAGAATAGTGAGAAAAAAAGTAGAAGGTAGCAAAGGTCACAGAGATCAAGGGGTAGTGGGATGAGCTAAATACATGGGTTCAGTCTGGGTTAAGGCAGGGGCATAGCCAGTGTTTGGTAAGGTGGAGTCTAAGTTTTTGTTTGAAAAGGACAGGAGATAAAATAGAAGTTAGTTCAGTGGGCAATAGGTTCCAGTGTTTACCAATGGAGTTAGAAAACAGGGAGTCACCGGCAAGGTTATTGGATTTGGTAGCAGTGACTAGGAGTTTGTTAAGAGGAGCGGAGAGAGCTCAGGTTAGAGTAAGGGGTGAGGAGGTTAGAAAATGAAGGGGTGTTGTTTGGCAGATAAAAAGATTTGTGGATGATGGGAAGTTGAGAGAGAAGCAACATGTTTTGTAATTCAAGCCAGTGAATTTGTTGTAGGTTTGGGCAATGATGTGTTCTGAATTGATTACCAGTAACAAATCTAGCTATACTATTGTAAGTAGTGGTCAATTTAGTAAGATTATTTTTCTTTAGGTTAGTGTAAATTGGTGAGGCATAGAGGAGAGTGGAGATGAGATGAGAGTGAGCCAAAGTAGCTTTGGCTGTTGGGGATAGGAATGTTTTAATTCTATAGAGGGAGCCCAGTTTTCTATGAACAGTTTTGATAGTGTTGTTTATGTGATAGTCAAAGGTAAGATTGTTATCAATTGTCACTCCTAGTAGTTTGGTAGAAGAGTCAGGTGTTATGAGAGTATTGTTAATAGAAGAGATAGAGAAGTCCAGTGAGGGGGATCTGGTAGTGGGTTTGAAAAGGAGGAGTTTTGTTTTTTGGCATTAAGAAGTAGGCAGCGTTTTAAGAACCATGCTTCAACCAAATGGAATACATTCTGAGTAACAGTTTGAAGCTCTGGGATGGTTTTTGCAGAACAGATGAGTGTGGAGTCATCTGCATATTGTATGCACGTAGCTTGGGGAATAGCTACTTGTAAGTCATTTATGAATAGGGAGAAAAGAAGGGGCCCAAGAATTGAGCCTTGTGGTACACCGAGGGAGATTGGGAGAAGAGAGGAGAGTTTATTCTCCCAGAGTACAGCTTGTTTCCTGTTAGAAAGATAGGTGAACCATTGGATGGTATTCGGTTCAATAGCAAGTGATTCCAAGATTTTTAGATGAAGAGGGTGATTGACCATGTCAAAAGCTTTAGATAGGTCGATGAAAAGTGCAGAAGAAAGGGTATTATTATTGCGGTTTTTGTTAATGAAGTCAGTAAAAGAAAGGAGAGCAGTAGTAGTACTATGAAAAGGCCTGAAACCATGTTGACAATGAGATAGTATGTTATGTTTAGTTAAGTGGGACATTAGCTGATTGTGAATACATTTTTCCATGATTTTTGCTAGTGGAGAGAGGAGGGCAATGGGTCTATAATTAGAATATTCTGTAGAGTTTCCTCCCTTGTGTAAGGGTATAATATGTGAGATTTTCCAGATGTCAGGGATGTTTCTTTCTTTAATGGTCCTGTTAATGAGAATTGATATGGGATAGGCTATTTGTATGGCTGCTTTTTGAAGAAATTCAGATGGAAGTTGGTCGGCTGATGGAGTACATGGCTTAAGCTTTTGAATACATTTTAGGATAAAGGTGGTAGAGATGGGCTGTATAGTAAAGCTCGGTAAATTAGTGGTGGCATGTTGAGGGACATTGGAGTTATCTGAAGAAAGGTGAGAGGCTAGTGAGTTGATAGTATCAGTAAAAAAGGAGTTGAAGGTGTTAGCAGTTTCAAGGGAAGAAATTTTGTCTGATCCGAAGGGGGAGGGAGTGGAAGTTTGTCCAGGGTGAAGAAGTTTGTTCAATGTTGCCCAGAATTTTTGGGGATTGTTATGATTAGATTGCTGAAGGTTACAATAGTAGTGTTTTTTATCAGAAAGAATAGCTTTTTTGGTAATGTTTCTTAGTTGTCTAAAGGTTTGATGATCTAAGGGTAGCTTAGTAGTTCTCCATTGTAGCCAGAGTTTGTTTCTAAGTAATATTTTCTGTCTTGTTTCTTTTGATAGCCAGGGGGCTGGTTTAGTTTTTATTCTTATAGTACGTTTTGGAGCATGGGTATCTAAGATAGTTAAGAATTTGGTATTAAAGTATAGAACTGCTTCATTAAGGGGAAGAGTTTTTAGTGGAGTCCAGTCACATGCATTGAGTTCAGTTTTAAATAGAGTGGGGTTAAAATGTTTAATACTTCGTACGGTCCTGACTGAAGGGGTATTTGTAGTGATATTCTTTTGCCTTATGATATAGGTTAAGTTATGGTCACTGATATCATCAGGCAGGGTCCCTGCTTGGTAATTTAGTTGGGGTTTGTTAACAAGGATCCAATCAAGTATACTTTCTTTGTTGTTTGGTTTATTAGTTCTAGTGGGGGTATTTATAGTTTGGGTAAAGTTATGGAGATTAATATGGGAGGCTGGGTTGTTAGAATTAACTGAGTACCAATCAAGGTTAAAGTCACCAAGTATTATGGTTTCTTGTGGGTAGCTAGTTGAGGCCCAGCTAAGAATACTTTCTATGCTTGTGGAGTTATTACCAGGTGGAAGGTAGGTACAGATAATGTAGATGGCTTTATTAGGGTTGAGTTGTAACTTAGTTATAAGGAGTTCAGTATTGGTGTTTTCAGGGGGGTCATAGGGAATTGTGGATATATTAAGTTCGGTTTTAAAAATGAGGGCTACTCCTCCGCCTTTACGATTATTGCGGTCTAATCGTAAGATGTTGTAGCCTGGGGGAATGATTTCAGTATCTTTAGTGTAGGGCTTTAACCAGGTTTCTGTTAAACAGAGAATGTCAAACGAGTGACACTGTAGAAGAGAGTGAAGTTGAGTGATTTTGTTGTTGACACTACGAATATTTAGGTGTCCTAAGAGTAAAATGTTAGACTTAGAGATTGGTAGTGAAAGTGGTAAGTTAGGGATTGTTGGGGTGTCTTTGGTAGAGATCTTTGAAGGACCAGGGTTTGGGTGTATATCACCATCTATCAGGGTAGAGGGCTTATGTACTGAGTGTGGTTGAATAGTTAGATAAAGTTTATTTTTTTCTTTCCTTGACAAGAGATTATTACTGTTGTTGTGGGATAGTCTATGATATTTTGCTAGTAGGTAGGAGGAGGTTGATGTAATGTTAGAGTGGCTACAGTTTAGGGTTATGAGTTCAGTGGCAGTTTGCCTTGAAGAGCTTTTAAGGTGGTAATTATATTTTATTTCATAGGAGGTCAAGAGGTAAGGAAGTGTGAGTATTAGAGAGAGAAGTATTAGGGCTATTAGTTTAGTTAAGATGTTTTTTGTTATAAAGGTTTTGGAAGTAGAAGTGGTGGTAGTTTGAGACATGACGAGAGGAGGTTGGAAGAGATTATAGTGGTAAAAGGTGGGGTAGGTATATTTTATAGGATGAAGAGGCTAGAAGGTAAGTGTTATAGGATAGTTTAGAGAAAAAGAGGGAAGGGGATATGTAGAGTGGGGAGGGGTTTGGATAAAAAAAAAAATTAAGAGGGTAGTGTAGCAAATGAGGTAGTAGTATGTGATAGGTGTGTTATGAAGGGGGTGTGGACTGTGAGGTATAAGTGTAGGAGTGCGTGGGGTGGGTGGGATAAGGGGATAGGGAGGGGAGCGAAGCGGGGCAGAAACAGACAGAGGAGTGGGAGCGTAGGCAATCAGCCCAGCTGAGGAGCAGACACACTACTTAGTTTGAAGAGAGTGATTATAGTGGAAAGTAAGAGTAAGGAGTGAGACAGGAGTGAAATCTGAGGTAACTTGTATAGCAGGGAAAGAGCTAGGAGAAACAGGCTTCACAGTAGAATTAATTACATTTAAGGGGGTAGAGGTAAGAAAAGAAATGAAATAGAGGCTTTCCTGAGGGGAACAGAAGTAAGTTACAAGAACAGCGCTAGGAGTAAGGGATAGAAGTGAGACAGTGGGAATAGAAAAAAAGGGAGGCAATATATCAGTACTGTAAGATAAAAAAGGTCTATGGGTACCTAGAGGGGGGGGGGTGCTGCTGGCAGGCTTAGCTGGAAGCAAACAAAATTGCACCGGCTAAAACAGGTCAAAAATACAAACTAATTATGTAGACATACTTTCTTAGAATCTGTAGGAGGTGGGTATGGAGAAGAGTGCAAGGGTCCAGAGTCTTTTAAGTTATTAGGTATTTAGTACCCTCGTAGAGTGGAGTAGATTTCACAGTCGAGCAAGTAGATAATGGGTGGAGCAGGAGAATATGCTGGTACAGGAGAAAATGAAGGAGAGAATACAAAGTGTTAGAAATACATGAATATGCAGTATCTATCAAATAAAGCTATAGTCAAGTACATAAGAACAGAATTCAAGTCAACTATTCCAATGAATAGCACTTACAAACAGTATAAGCCAGGAAAGTAAATAACATTCAGGCAAAAGCACAATGCATAGATACTCAGTTAAGAATTGCAGCAGTTAAACATATGCATTTCAACAGTAGAAATCTTGCAGTAGTTTGGTTCAAAAGGACACAGTTATACCCTAAAATACAGCAGATATATTCAATCTAGAGGCATAGGGATAGCATGGGACAAGCCTGTAGATCCATATTATAAGATAAGGAGGAGCGCTAAGTGTAGGGAGGCCCAGTAGCAGATAAGACCCAAGCTCAACATGTACTTGTGAGGCCACTATGCCAGATTACACTAAAACACTACTCAAAAGTAACAATAAAAGGACTGGGCCTTAGACAATCTAGGTCCTCCAAGGTATTTGTAAGGGGTCGTAGATGCACTGAGTAGCCTCGTGCTGGAACGCTAATCAAGGCGCTGTAAGTTTCCCGCTAATATCAGAGAGAAATAGCCTTGGCTAGGTCTTACTACGAATACAAACCCTAAAATAACAAGGTTGTTTTATGTATAAGTAAGTACATAGTAACCATATAATTACTACGTTGCTCTATATGTAAGTAAGAGTTTGCTCAGTCAAGGGTATGTTAAACTAACGCTGCGTGTACTATTGGACAAGAGAAAAGAAAAAACAAAAATAAGGCTGACACGCTAACTCTGGTTAGCTGATCTATGTGTAAGTAGCACCCAGCTACGTCCGCTGTAGTTAGGGGAATTATAAAATCCACAGCGACAGAGCAGTTATATACTAGCGACAGTATTTCTCAAGTTAGAAGCAGTTTGCAGCTCAAAAGCTGAACAGGGGCAACGTCGCTTTACAACTGGTAAAAACAAAACCTACAGTAGGTTAAAAACAGCAGTCGCATGAAGGCGACAACAAAACCGTAGCATACAACAGTCAAAAATTCTCTTGGAGCAACAGCAAAACTCAATATAAGTTATAAACATCAAAGACAAGATTTAAAGGTTAGAGACAGCAGTCGCATAAAGGCGACAACAAAACCATAGCATTAATGGGTGTATTTATGTATGTACTTGTAAATAGGCATGTGAAATTATATGGCTTGAATTTTCTACTACTTTATAGGTTTTTAACTAAATTTTAGATACATGTATTGTTTCATGTTCAAGGCTGGACAGGTTTTACTCACGTTAATGACTGTAACTGACTAATGAGTGGTATGTATATAACTGGCTCCAGATGCAGAGTGCTAGAAGATCTGAAGCAGCAGCCTGTTGATGGCGAAAGAGCTCACCTTCCTGTTCAAATTTATTTATTTTACTGATGTATCACAGTTTGGAATATTGTATTAAAGTTTGTGCACCCTCAGCATTGTAGTTTGCACTGGATTTTTTCTACACATTTTTAGAAGTGTTGTTCCTTTACAGCGTTCGTTGCTGATCTGCTGGACATTTGTCCTTTTAGAGTTCACACAGCCTTGCTAGCATACTGCAGGTCAGATAACACAAATTTCAGTGTGGATAGGTAGTTATAGGAAGTGCTCAGAGCTTACACTTGTCCTTATTTTCCAAACCCCATTGAAGGGCTATTAGATAAACTGAATAATTGGTTTTCACTCAGCCAGAGAAGCTATCTAGCCACATTCAGATCTAGAGCCTCTCCAGCAAAGAAATGATATCAACTTTATTGTGAACTTGTTTTTGCAAAATTGTGTCTAATAATTACTCATGCCTAGAGTATTTATTTGTTTCATAGTAATGTCTTTCGGCTTTTCCCAGATAGGGGTCGCAACAGTGGAACTCCGGTCTGCTAATGATTGGCAGTGAATTTTTACGGTGCAGAGTATTTATTTTTTTCATGCTTGTTGCTATATGATCTTTCCCCTAAACTGGTAATTATTCTTGACACAGTCTGCAATAGAGCTGCTTATTGTGTGTACTTAGGTAGGTATACTTTTATAATCATGCAGCATTACTTTGGACAGCTGTGTCTTGCAAAGAAACCTGTTGGTGGACAAATGTCCTAATATTCTACAAGAATAAATTATTTTGTATCTTTTCCACTAAGAATGTCAGACAACTATGAAACAATCTAACCATTATCAAAAAAGTATTTTGCCATTAGCTGATGCTGTATGTTGTCTTTCAAAAATTACACAATAATTATTTGTCTAATACTGGACAAATGGATAAAATCTGGAGTTAGCCCCTGGCTGCTGCGTGTTACTGGCCCCGGTGTCTTCGACTGCTTTTTTTCTCTCTCACCCAAAGTTCCGAGTGCCTCAAATTACTTATCCTGTACTAGGATACAGAATCTACCTGCCTGACGACTAAGGACCCCTTCCAGAATTCCTGCTGTTTCATCATACTGCCTCATATCCCTGTACCCTTCCAGTAAAGGAAGCAAGAATTTTTTTCTCTCGCCCAAAGTTCCCAGCGCCTCAAATTGCTTATCCTGTACTAGGATACAGAATCTACCTGCCTGATGACTAAGGACCCCTTCCAAAATTCCATTTGTTTCATCATACTGCCTCATATCCCTGTACCCTTTCAGTAAAGGAAGCAAGAAAGTATGTGTTCTCCTACAACTGGCTGTAAAGCTTAAGTTTGTAACTACTACTTTCAGATGGTCTAAAGCATGCTTCCCAGCCAGGACAGCCAACAGCCATATCTCCCCTCTATGCCTTCTGTAACCAACTTACCATTTGGTCCATTAGTATAAGCTCCTTCAACTGTTACTATATCCTGCTACATCCTATATTATTCCCTCTCCCATATACAGCTAACGTAAGAATATCATTTCTGTCCACTAGGTGGCACCCACATCCAATCCTTCCTTCCATAAGTTTATCCCACTGGCTTATAACTACAAGTCTGATATACAAACGTTTTCTCCCAACATTACTCTACTTTATTCTCCTTACTTTACCTGAAAGCACCCAGCTATCCTCCCACACTCACTATCACTGTATCCCTTGACTCTACACTTACCCACAACTAAACTTTCTTTCAATAATTAGCATTTCACTGATTGTTCCTCTTCAGCTTAGCCCTGATCC